>NC_056075.1:4742931-5043261 GCF_016772045.2 Ovis aries
TATAGATTAGCTTTGCTTCTTTAAGAATTTCATATTAATGGATATTGAGCAATGCATGTGGTTATTAGCCATTCATACATCTCTATTCATGAAATTCTATCAGTTCTTTACTCCATTTAAAAAGGTTTTGTACTATTGAGTTGAGTTTAATGAGCTTCCCTGATGGCTCAGATAGTAAAGAATCTGCTTGCAACTAGGGAGACTCAAGTTCGATTTAGGTCAGGAAGATCCCCTGGTGAAGGAAATGGCTACCCACTCCAGTTTTCTTGCCTGGAGAACTCCGTGGACAGAGGAGCCTTGTGGGCTTCATCCATGGGGTTGCAAAGAGCTGGACATGACTGAGTTGAGTTTCATATTATTGTATAAGTTCTTTGTTAGATATCTTTTACAAATCTTACCTAGTAGTGTATGGTTTATATAGAGAAGTCTTTTAAAAACTGTAGGTTTTAAATGTTGATGGAAGTCTAAATTTATCAATGTTTTCTTTTATTGTTGTTGCTATTATGTCCTGCCTAAAAATTGTTGTCTCAGGATGAAAAGATACTCTCCTCTGTTTTCTTCATAATGTTTTGTACTTTTACCTTGGCCCTTCTCAAATTAATTCTTGTGTTTGGAAGAGGCACTGGTTGAGGTTAAATTTTGTTTTTCCTATGGATACCCAGTTGTTCCAATACCATTTGCTTAAAAGATTTTCCTTGCTCTATTGGATTCTTTTAAAGTGTTTGTCATAAAGCAACTCTGGGTCTATTCCTTGTCTCTATTCCAGCAGTTGCCACACTACGACTCATAGTCATATTTATGTATGAATGACCCAGAGACGGATAATGGTTAATGCATATTTTAAATATTGTCAAATGAAAAAAAGCAGCAACAGATATCCCACATGTGCTCCACAAAGCCTAATATTTACTTTTGGTTCCTTTACAGACTAACTTGGCCAATCCTTGATGTGGTCTATCCCACTGATTTACATTTACTCCTTTGCCTATCTCTATTTCTATTCCTTTTTGGTACATATTAAAGTCAGACAGCATAAAGCCTATAGCTTTAATCTTCCTTTTCAAGATTGTTTTATCTATTCTAGGTTATTTGCATATCCATATAAATTTTTGAGTCAGTTTACTAATTTCTATAAAATATTGCTGAGATTGCAATTAACATTTCATTGAATCTCTAAATACATGGAATAAATTGCTATTTTAACAATATTAAATATTCCATGAACTTGACACATCTCCCTATTTATATAGATCTTTAGTTTATTTCAACAATATTTTATAATTTTCAATATTGAAATTAAATGTATGTCTAACTATTAAGTGATCTTAGTACCACTATAATGAAATATTTTATACTTTAATTTTCATTTCATTTTATTTTTAACCTTTCCTTATTCACATTTCAGTATTTGCCTTGTGTCCTGAGACCATGATAAAATTATTTATAAATTCTAGTATAGACATGCTCCAGAGATCATGTGGGTTTGGTTCCAGACCATCACAATAAAGTGAATATCCCAATAAAGCCAGTCACTAACATCTTTTGGTTTCCCAGTACCTTTAAAAGTTATGTTTACATTATATAGTAGTCTTTTAAGTATCAATAGCATTATGTGTTGCTTAAAAATATTTTATTGCTAAAAAATACTAACAGTTTTCTGAGCTTTCCTTTGTAAAATGTTATAACTTGCTTTGCTGGTGGAGGCTTTGAAATATTGTAAAAGTTATCAAAAATGTCAAAATGGCACCAACAGACTTGTTCAATGCAGGGTTGCCAGAAGCTTCCTTCTGTTAAAACATAGTGTCTGAGAAGTTCAATAAAGTAAAGCACAGTAGAACAAGGTATATCTGTAATTATTTTCATTTAATTTTATTTTTTTCTCCCATTGTTATTGAAATGTACTTGACATATATAAATTTAAAGTGTACAGTATACTTATATGACTTACATACACCATGAAATAATCGTGACACCAGCTCAGTGAACATCCATCATTTCATATAGATACAAAGTTTAAAGAAATAGAAAAAAAATTTTTTTCCTTGTTTACTGAACTAGTATTTATTCTCAACAGCTTTCATATGTAAAATACAGCAGTGTTAATTGTACTTATCATGTGTATATTTTATCCCTAGTATTTATTTATTTTATAACTGGAAGTTTGTATCTTTTAACTGCTTTCATCCATTTTCCCTCTCCCAATCCCGTGCATCTGGTAACCACAGATCTAATCTCTTTTTCTATGAGTGTGTTTGGTTTTGGTGTATGATTGTTTTACAATACTATGTTAGTTTCTGTTACACAACATAGTGATTTGATATTTCTATACTTTTCAAATTGAATACCATGGTAAGTCTTATTCCCATCTATCACTATATAAGGATATTGTGTAATTATAGAATATATTTCCTATACTGTATATTTCAAACCTGTGACTCATTCCTTTTGCAACTGAAAGTCTGTGCTTTTAAATCCATATCTTTCTTCTGCCCAACCTGTCTGTAGTTATTCTGATGATGATTTAAGATGTTGTATATAAATAACCATGTGTCTATAAAGAGGAATAGTGTGTTTCTTACTTTTTAACCTTATGTTTTTTATTTATTCTCATGTTGCACTAGCTGGGATTTCTAGCCACCATGCTGAACAGAAATGATAAAATTGGATACTCTTGCCATCTTGTAGGTGTTAGTTGTAGTTGTTTTAGATGTTACTTATCAGATTAGAGAGTTAACTTTGATTTCTGGTTTGTTGGTTTTTTAAAATATTGAATCAGTGTCTGATTTTAATAAACATTTCTATGTTGCTTGAGTTCTTTTTCTTTTTTCCTCCTTTATTCCATTAACAAGATTTAGTTTATTGTAATTTTAAACTGATCTTGTACTTCTGATATAAAACCAACTTCATCAAGAGGTACTATCCATTTTATATATAGCTGGGTGTGATTTGCTAATGTTTTGTAATAATTTTATTATTAAGTAGAGTTGTCCCTAGGTAATGAAGATGCTACTCTATATTTATCATTTCTTGACGTATCTTTATCAGGTTGGTATCATAAAGCAAGAAAGGATATGTTTCATTTCCCTTCATTTTTAGAAAGAGTTTGTTTATTTCTTAGTCAAGAATTATATTCTTATGTTTGATAAAATCAACTAATAAAGTCATCCAGGCTGGAGTTTTCTTTGTGGAATAATTTCAGATAAAGAATTCAATTTCCTTGAAAGATATAGAGTTATTCAGATCTCCTGTTTTGATTTGTCTTTTTCAGTAAATTTTGTTGTCTGACTCAGATATATTGGTAGAAAATTTTTCACATCAGTCACTTGTTCATCTTTTAATGTTTATAGGAGCTCTAGTAATGTCTTTTTCATTCCTGATATAAGTACTTTGAATTTTTTTATTTTTTATCTGTCTTACTAGTGGTTTATCAATATTATTTTAACTGATAAAATTTTGTTTTTGTTTTTTGTCATAATTGTTTATTTTATATCACATTGATTTCTGTTCTTAGATAAAAGTATTTCTGAGCACTCATTATACCAGCATTTAGATCGTTGTAGATCAATACTCATAGGCATGCTTGTGCACTGAGAAATGACTTTGCATATGAATGAAAAGAACTGGTTGCTAAGACTTTGAGCTGAAATAAATTAAAATATTAGAGCCCTGCTATTAAGGTTGATCTTGAGTGTTCATTGTTCTCTAAGAAGCACTACAAAACATCTCTTTTTGGTAGTAGGATTATATCAGAGGCTTTACCTTGACCAATAAACTCAAGACGGAAAATATGGACCACTTGGCTGTTCTTTGTTTCTCAATGACTTTCATCTTCTACTTCATGGGAGACTGAACTTCTCCCATGGTCTTGAGAAGCCCTTCTCTCCTCCCCACCTTGTCACTCCCTGCAGTGGGTTTCTTAAACCTCCTCTTGCCTTGTAAGTAGGCTCTTGTAGTTGAAAATCCCAGGCTGGTACTTGTGAATATACAGGAAACATGCAATTCAGTAAGGTTACATGCTTCAGACATGTAACTCTGGATTGTCAATTTTCACTTTAAAGACAGCTTACATATACCAATGTCTTTGTTGTTGTTCAGTCTCAAAGTCGTGTCTGACTCTTTGTAACCCCATGAACTGCAGCACACCAGGCTTCCCTGTCCTTCATTATCTCCTTGAGTTTGCTCAAACTCATGTCCATTGGGTCGGTGATGCCATCCAACCATCTCAATCCGCTGTCACCTCCTTCTCCTTTTGCCCTCAGTCTTTCCTAGCATCAGAGTCTTTTCCAATGAGTAAGCTCCTTACATCTGCTGGCCAAAGTATTGAAGCTTCAGCATCAGTCCTTCCAATGAATAGTCAATGTTTATTTCCTTTAGAATTGATTAATTGGATTTCCTTTCTGTGCAAGGGGCTCTCAAGAGTCTTCTCCAGCATCACAGTCCAAAGGCATCAATTCTTTGGAGCTCAGCTTTCTCTATGGTCCAACTCTCACTTCCATACATGACTACTAGAAACACCATAGGTTTGACTATATGGACTTTGTCAGCAGAGTGATATCTCTGCTTTAGAGATGGTTGGATGGCATCATCGACTCAATGGACATGAATCTGAGCAAACTCCGGGAAATAGTGAAAGACATGAAGCCTGGCGTGCTGCAGTCCATAGGATCACAGAATCAGACATGACTGAGCAACTGAACAACAACTAGGTTTGTCATAGCTTTTCTTTCAAGGAGCAAACATCTTTTAATTGCATGGATGCATTCATGATTCACAGTGATTTTGGAGACCAAGAAAATAAAATCTGTTACTGTTTCCTCTTTTTTTCCCATCTATTTGCCATGAAGCAATGGGACCCAATGCCCATCTTAGTTTTTTGAATGTTATTTTTATTTATTTATTTATTTTTATTTTACTTTACAATACTGTATTGGTTTTGCCATACATCAACATGAATCCGCCATGGAATGTTATGTTTTAAGCCAGCTGTTTCACCCTCATCAAAAGGCTCTTCAGTTCCTCTTCACTTTCTGTCATTAAAGTGATATCATCTATATATCTGAGGTTATTGACATTTCTCCCACCAATCTTGATTCCAGCTTGTGAGTCATCTAGCCTGGCATTTCACATGATGTACTCTGTATATAAGTTAAATAAGCAGGGTGACAGCCTTAACATACTCCTTTTCCAATTTGGAACCAGTTCATTGTTCCATGTTCTGATGCTTCTTGTCCCGCATACAGGTTTCTCAGGAGACAAGTAAGGTGGTCTGGTATTCCCATCTCTTTAAAAATTTTCCACAGTTTGTTGTGACCCACACAGTCAAAGGATTTAGAGTCAATAAAGCAGAATTAGATGCTTTTTTGGAATTCCCTTGCTTTTTCTCTGATCCAACAGGTGCTGGAAATTTGATCTCTGGTTCACCTGCTTTTTCTAAATCCAGCTTGCACATCTGGAAGTTCTTGGTTCAGGTATTGCTGAAGCTTAGCTTAAAGGATTTTGAGCATAATCTTTCTAGCATGTGAAATGAATGCAATTGTAAGGTACTTTGAACATTCTTTGACCTTGTCTTTTTCTACTCTCTAGACTGCTTATATTATATGTATATGCCAAATAGGCAAGGATTAGAGACATAGGTGAAATATTTAGATATTCTCGACCTCCAGATGTTATTTGTAAGAAAGGAATTAATTTGAATTGAAACATGTTGCTTAGAAGATTCATTCAGCAAATATTTATTGAACACCTATCCTGTGCAAGATTTTCTGAGAGGATGTAATTAGGAAATAAATTAATGCATAGTTACATGATTGTTGGCAATAGTCTATCATATAAAAATTGAGTGATATAAATTTGCTTTATCCTATGTATTTTACTTGTTTTCCCCTAATTTCTTTTCCAATGCATATACAAATCCATTCTTAGCTTTTCAACCAGTTTACCCATGTAATTTGCTTTTATGTCCTATAATTATGATTTTAAAAAATCTGTGACTTATTATTCAGGTCATTGTTATTTCAAATATCACCATATATTCATTTATTGAATTAAATCACAAAACTTATTGTAACTTGGCTATAACAAATACAAAATGTTGCATTTTTCATCTTTTCTAAACCTTGTTTTATTTTTTATTTATTTTTTTTAGTTCTTTATGTTTTTAATTTTAAAATCTTTAATTCTTACATGCGTTCCCAAACATGAACCCCCCTCCCACCTCCCTCCCCATAACATCTCTGTGGGTCATCCCCATGCACCAGCCCCAAGCATGCTGTATCCTGCATCAGACATAGACTGGCGATTCAATTCTTACATGATAGTATACATGTTAGAATGCCATTCTCCCAAATCATCCCACCCTCTCCCTCTCCCTCTGAGTCCAAAAGTCCGTTATACACATCTGTGTCTTTTTTCCTGTCTTGCATACAGGGTCGTCATTGCCATCTTTCTAAATTCCATATATATGTGTTA
Source organism: Ovis aries (assembly GCF_016772045.2). Taxonomy (NCBI): domain Eukaryota; kingdom Metazoa; phylum Chordata; class Mammalia; order Artiodactyla; family Bovidae; genus Ovis; species Ovis aries. The sequence goes on from NC_056075.1 coordinate 4,749,400, forward strand.
GTATACTGTATTGGTGTTTTTCTTTCTGGCTTACTTCACTCTGTATAATCGGCTCCAGTTTCATCCATCTCATCAGAACTGATTCAAATGAATTATTTTTTTATTTTTTAAAATGTACTGAATTTAGCTTATATGTGAACAAATGCAAAAAATCAATGGATTTTTAGAAAATGTACATAACCTCATTCATATCAGGAAGTAGATAAAAGCCCTGCTCCTGTTCTTTCCAAAATGTTCACTCTTTCTGCCTCAGCAATAATAACCGTCCTGATTTCTAATCAGTTATATTACTTAAATGGAGTTATACATTCTCTATGTCTGGCTTCCTTTACTCAAAATTATGTCGTGAGATTTATATATGATAATGTATATAACTGCATTCATTTCTTTGTTGTATAAAATCCCCACTATATGATTTTCAAAATGAAAATGTTCTTTCTGTTACTGGTGTTAAAGTTGTTCCCAGTTTAGAATAAATATAAGTAATCAAGCAATGAACACTGTATATGCCCTGTGTGTGCGCACGCGCACATGCTCAGTTGTTCAGTTATATCCAATTCTGCATGACCTGTTGCACATGCCACCTATTTCAGTTGGGTATATACCTGACAATAACACACATGTATCGCTAGATTTGTCTATGCACAAGCTTAGTATTTAAAGCCAAACTGTTTCTCAGAATAGTTTTCCAAATTTACCCTCTCATTCAGTTCTGTTCACTTCAGTTCAGTCGCTCAGTCGTGTCCGACTCTTTGCGACCCCACAAACCGCAGCACGCCAGGCCTCCCTGTCCATCACCAACTCCCGGAGTCCACCCGAACCCGTGTCCATGGAGTCGGTGATGCCATCCAACCATCTTATCCTCTGTCGTCCCCTTCTCCTCCTGCCCTTGATCTTTCCCAGCATCAGGGTCTTCTCAGATGAGTCAGCTCTTTGTATCAAGTGGCCAAAGTACTGGAGTTTCAGCTTCAACATCAGTCCTTCCAATGAACACCCAGGACTGATTTCCTTTAGGATGGACTGGTTGGATCTCCTTGCAGTCCGAGGGACTCTCAAGAGTCTTCTCCAACACCACAGTTCAAAAGCATCAATTCTTGTGCGCTCAGCTTTCTGTATTGTCCAACTCTCACATCCATACATGACCACTGGAAAACCATAGCCCTGACTAGATGGACTTTTTTTGGCAAAGTAATGTCTCTGCTTTTTAATATAAACAGACCATTCTTATCCCTACTTGCTATAATCAGTCTTTTTAAGGCTAGCTATTCTGATAGGTGTCTGTAAGTATATTATTGTGAATTTAATTTTCATTTCTGTGAAAAACAGGCCAAACCTCCTTGTATATTTTTGTAGACAATATAGATATTCTCTTTCACAAGTATCTATTAAAAATACATTTTTAAAAATGCCGGGGTTTAGTTTACTTTATTTTTCTGATTGAATTTAATTCTCTCTATGCTCAGGACATAAGACTTTTGTCAGATATATGTATCATCCCATACTCTGTAGCTTGATTTATTTTTAATCTTTATAGTGCTAACTTTGATACCATTATTATTTTTGAAAAGTACTTTATTTTAATGCAGTGTAATTTACCTATCTTTATATTTAGTGCCTTTTCTGCTTAGCAAACTCTCACCTCTTCCAAGATGTTGAAAATATTCTCTTAAATTATCACCTAGAAGTGTCATTATTTTATATGCCTAAAATCTAACAGTGCTTTTGTGAGGTAGCAGTCAAATTTCACTTATCTTAAATATCCATATTCAGTTCTCTCAGCATCATTAATTTTTTATGATTGAATCTCTTTATCTAGACTATATTTTGTTCCCCTCAACTATTTGTTGGGATTGTATCAATACCATGTTGCCTTGATTACTGTAGCTTTAGAATAAATACTGATATCTAATAGTGTAGCCCTCCAAAGTAGTTTGTTTTCTTCAAGCTTTTACTTTTATCTAAGTACATCTTAGATCTGTTTGGCATTTTGAAGTTTTATAAAAATTTTAGGATGAAATTTCCAGTTTCTTTAAAATCACTAATATATTCATTAGTACTGCACCAAATATATTAACTAATATATAACTAATTAATTTGAGTCAATTTTAACATCTTAAAACATTCAGTTTTCTAACACATTAATATTATATATCCCTCCAATTTTTAAGTTTCTTTAATTTCTCCTGTACACATTTTATTGATTATTATTTGTATTTTATTTGGAGGCATTAAACATATTTTAAGAAGTTAATCCTAGGTTAATATTTTTTGAAGCTATTTTGAGTAGTGTCAGTGTTAACATTTAGTTTTTCTTTTTGCTGTTAGAATAGTTTTTTTATGAGGTGCTTAATACTCATATTTATGATTTTATAATTCTTATTGAAATATTGAAAATGCTATTAGCCTAAAATGACTTTTTTTTCCCAAATTTACAGTTTTCTCATTTTTCTTGACTCAAATCTCTCATTTTCCCCCTCAAAGTTCATATAAAAATTTTCTTGCAAGATGATATTCAAGCCGTTATTCTGTAATTCTATGCCATTGATACAAAAAAGCCTTCAAGGAGAATAACCATCTAGAATTCAAATTATTATACAATGTAAAACTTTGGACTGCAAGGAGATCCAACCAGTCGATTCTGAAGGAGATCAGCCCTGGGATTTCTTTAGAGGGAATGATGCTGAAGCTGAAACTCCAGTACTTTGGCCACCTCATGTGAAGAGTTGACTCATTGGAAAAGACTTTGGTGCTCGGAGGGATTGGGGGCAGGAGGAGAAGGGACGACAGAGGATGAGATGGCTGGATGGCATCACTGACTTGATGGAATGAGTCTGAGTGAACTCCGGGAGTTGGTGATGGACAGGGAGGCCTGGCGTGCTGCGATTCATGGGGTCGCAAAGAGTCCGATACGACTGACCGACTTAACTAACTAAAGCTTTAGCATAGAGCAGAGATGGAAAGAATCTATAAAAACGAGAAAATATCTCTGAGAACTAAAGACACTTTATTTTTCACAATGATGACTATGTTGTTCAGTTCAGTTCAGTCGCTCAGTAGTGTCCGACTCTTTGAGAGCCCATGAATCGCAGCACACCAGGCCTCCCTGTCCATCACCATCTCCCGGACTTCACTCAGACTCACGTCCATCGAGCCCGTGATGCCATCCAGCCATCTCATCCTCGGTTGTCCCCTTCTCCTCCTGCCCCCAATCCCTCCCAGCATCAGAGTCTTTTCCAGTGAGTCAACTCTTCACATGAGGTGACCAGAGTATTGGAATTTCAGCTTTAGCATCATTCCTTCCAAAGAAATCCCAGGGCTGATCTCCTTTAGAAGGGACTAGTTAGATCTCCTTGTAGTCCAAGGGACTCTCAAGAGTCTTCTCCAACACCACAGTTCAAAAGCATCAATTCTTCGGTGCTCAGCCTTCTTCACAGTCCGACTCTCACATCCATACACAACCACAGGAAAAACCATAGCCTTGACTAGACGGACCTTAGTCAGCAAAGTAATGTGTCTGCTTTTGAATATGCTATCTAGGTTGGTCATAACTTTCCTTCCAAGGAGTAAGTATCTTTTAATTTCATGGCTGCAGTCACCATCTGCAGTGATTTTGGAGCCCCCCAAAATAAAGTCTGACACTGTTTCCACTGTTTCCCCATCTATTTGCCATGAAGTGATGGGACCGGATGCCATGATCTTTGTTTTCTGAATGTTGAGCTTTAAGCCAACATTTTCACTCTCCTCTTTCACTTTCATCCAGAGGCTTGTTAGCTCCTCTTCACTTTCTGCCATAAGGGTGGTGTCATCTGCATATCTGAGGTTATTGATATTTCTCCTGGCAATCTAGATTCCAGCTTGTGTTTCTTCCAGTCCAGTGTTTCTCATGATGTACTCTGCATATAAGTTAAATAAGCAGGGTGACTACTCAATTATCCATTGTTTCAGATATACATGTCTTGCACTGAAAATAACTAAATACTTTTAAGACCAAATTATCTCATTAACAAGAGTTCACTATGTATACCCATTTTCTACAAACCATGCTAAATAAATGCATGACCTCTGTTAAGAATAGATGGAGGAATTTAACTCACTTTGAGTTGTATGGAATGTGTTTTCTCTCTCTCATACTCTCATTTTATTTTGGTGATTTTTGCTGGCAGATACCTAGAAAAAACGTGGACTCAAATTCAATTTTATTTGTTTGTTTTCATGCACTTTGTCATGGGACAATATTTTGATGATGAATAAATCATTATTTTTTACTCTGTAAGAATAAAAAATTATACTAGATACTCACTGTAGCCTTATGGAGGGAGCTGGAAGAATAAATTTTACCAGATATTAATGTCTGATGTATAACCATAACCTAAGTGGTATAATGGTCGAAATTTTGACTCGAACCAAGGATCACTTATAAAGTCATCTTTTTTGATACATATCACATAGTGAAAATAGTGAAATATTTTTGCATAGTGAATATACATGTATAAGGGAAAAACTTTTCTTAAAAATAAAATTATGTTTATATAGTTGCATATAATTCAACTGTTTTGAAGCAAAAGACAAGAGTTGTTTTTGTTTTTACATTCTGAGATTAAATTAATGGGAAAATGTTGAAGAAAGGTGGACGGTGTTCCATGTGATTAGGTCACTGTGTTAGCTAATTCTTGACTTTGGGGGTTAGGTTCCTCCTTTCCCACAAGACAAAAATGGCTACTGGGTCCTTGAGAAATAATTTTCTGTGTTAGAAAACTGTCAAGAGTTTCGAGATAAAATTTACCTGGCAAAGTGACAGAGAAAGAATTTATGAAGGAATATTTTCTGAAGTACATGTTAAAAAAAAGAGAGATCTAGGGATGTGCAATTAGGAAGAAACCTGTCTGTGGTTTACTCAACCTGAGGGAAATGAGAATATGAAAGTTATATTGGTCAGTTTGACTTTTGTTTGAATTTCAGAAGCAATTATTGAGTAATGCAAAGAAACACATAATATTGCAGAATGTGCTTAGTCCCTCGGTTGTGTCTGATTCTTTGTGACCCCTTGGACTATAGCCCACCAGGCTCCTCTGTCCACTGGGATTCTCCAGGCAAGAATACTGGAGTGGTTTGCCCTGCCTTCCTCCAGGGGATCTTCCCAACCCAAGCATCAAACCCAGGTTTCCCACATTGCAGGCAGATTTTTTACTGTCTGAGCCACCAGAGAAGCCCATAGTGCAGAATAAAATTATATAAAAATACTTAAGAAAAATATGAGGTTAAAAAAAAAAAACAACTAGGGCATAAATTCTTCTCCTTCCTCTTTTATATGTGAGAACCTCTTCCACTATAGGCATATCTGAAAAGAACATATTGGAAAAGAGGCTTCACAGAACCATACTTAGATTTAGATTGTCTTTTAATTAAAACTATACTTTGAACCCTGAACATCACCTTTATCAGTCTAAGGATTCCTTAATTTTTTTTTTTAGAATAAATCTGTGTTTTCATAAAAAATATTTCAAGGTATAATCCTCCTTTGTCCCACTTTGTATTTGTACATTAATTACAAGAATTTAAAAAGTGACTTTCTCCATATATCTCATGTCAAATTCTAATAGGGAAACTTATTTTAAGAATGATAATCAAATGCACCAAAAGAACATTGCTAAAAAGAGAATGAACTGTAAAGTCTATGTAAATAACATTGCTCTTTCAGCAGGAAAATACTAAATATATACATTGGTTCTGTGAGAACCATTTTAAAAATGACTCCTTTCTTTACAAACACACGCACAATGTCATATCCATCTACACTCATGTGTTGAACATTTGTATGCTAAAACATATTATCTGTCTTTAAAGGGCTTAGTAAATCATCGTAAGCATAATTACATGGATGTAAAGTAGGATATTCATGTATCATTAAAAGACAGAAAATATAAGACAGTAGATTGTATATAACCATATTCTCAAGTATTGAGCACAAGCTAAAATCAAGATTGCTAGGAGAAATATCAGTGACCTCAGATTTGCAGATGACACCACCCTTATGGCAGAAAGTGAAGAAGAATTAAAGAGCCTCTTGAAGGTAAGAGAGGAGAGTGAAAAAGCTGACTTAAAACTTAACACCCTAACCCTAACCCAAACCCAATGTTCATCGCAGCACTGTTTATAATAGCCAGGACATGGAAGCAGCCTAGATGTCTGTCAGACAAATGGATAAGAAAGCTGTGGTACATATACACAATGGAGTATTACTCAGCTGCCAGGGTCCAGCCCTGGTGGATCCAGGATGATTCGAAGGGGAGACAGAGTAGGAGAGGAAAAAACTTATATATTTATTAATATAAGATTAGATTAGTAAGAAATAGTGTAGTAGGAAAATTAAGTGGAGAAAAGAGGCTGAATAACTTGGTTTACGTGGAAAGCCAATAAAGTTCCAGGCAAGGAGCTTGCACTATCTACGTTAGGCCACTGGTGTCCTCTTGAATAGTGGGGGGTGCCCCACCTTGGGCTCCCTCTCCTGTGGATCTTAGAAGCTGGGGCAAGTAAGTAGACATGGCGAGTCTCCACACCCCAGATGGGAATTCAGCCAGAAAATAGAGTAAAGAAGAGACACGGGGGAAACCAGTCCTTCCCATGACTGGCCTGGCCCCTACTATCTAGAAAGGCCTTTTATACCTTCTAGATTGTACATAGAGATCAATGGATAATACAAAATTATGCAGCATTAGCAGCCCAGACTCTTATCAAAACCAGGCTTTTCTCTCTACATACTAGCTGTATACACAGGTCTTAGGTGATTTACATCATCTTCTGGCCAAAAGGGCTAATTAACATTTTACAGCCTTTTTTCTGATAAGGGTTTGTCAGCCAGAAGACTTATCTGTGTTGATCTTCCCAAAGTCTGGTGCCACTTTCAGAAAACACTAAAAAAAGTTACATTTTTACATAGCAAAGATACAGCAATTTATAACAAGTAAAAGAAGTACAGTGATTTATAACAAAAGAAAGGTAATTAACTCAAAAGTCTAGCGTTGCTAATATCAAAACTATTGTATATCTTTTTCCATATCCCGTTTACATTGATTAACATCCTCCCAGGTGCATAAAAGATAAAGAATATGGAGGCCTGGCAGCAATCATTGAATCAACAGTGAAATCCGTCACCAATATGATCTTTAGCTCTTTAGAAAAGGCTCTGTGTCTTTAAAATGCTTTAAGCTTTGTGCCTCTCACGGTTGGGGGCTGTAAGCAATTCACAAGCTGTAAAAGGTCCCGGGGAACCTGTTAGGCAAGCTAGAGAGTTATCAGAGGGGGTCTGAACTGAAACATCCCTTTCAAATGCAGACTAAAGCCCTGAGTTAACTTTTTCCAGAGTGTATCAGAAGAGTGGAAAAGTGCAATACAATAAGGCAGGCAGATTCTTATTTTGGAGGTACATGTTCAGGAAATACCAGGGGGAAACCCTGAGGCCTGATTCACCTTGCCCATCAGGCCTCTCCGCATGACCTTGTCATGGGTGGGATTCCTCACGCTGGCTCCTGGCACTCAGCCATTAAAAACAATACATTTGAATCAGTTCTTATGAGGTGGATGAAACTGGAGCCGATTATACAGAGTGAAGTAAGCCAGAAAGAAAAACACCAATACAGTATACTAACACATATATATGGAATTTAGAAAGATGGTAATGAGAACCCTGTATGTGAGAAAGCAAAAGAGACACAGATGTATAGAAGAGACTTTTGGACTCTGTGGGAGAGGGAGAGGGTGGGAGGATTTGGGAGAATGGCATTGAAACATATATGCTATCATGTAAGAAATGAATCGCCAGTCTAGGCTTGACACAGGATACAGGATGCTTGGGGCTGGTGCACTGGGATGACCCAGAGAGATGATATGGGGAGAGAGGTGGGAGGGGGATTCAGGATTGGGAACTCATGTACACCCATGGCGGATTCAGGTCAATGTATGGCAAAACCAGTACAGTATTGTAAAGTAAAATAAAAATAAGTAAATAAATATAAATGAAAAAAAAAAAACATTCAAACAACTAAGATCATGGCATCTGGTCCCATCACTTCATGACAAAAGTAGATGAGGAAACAATAAAAACATAGACTTTATTTGGGGGTGGGGGTGGGGCTCCAAAGTCACTGCAGATGGTGACTGCAGCCATGAAATTAAGACACTTGCTTCTTGGAAGAAAGACGGTGACCAACCTAGACAGCATATTAAAAAGCAGAACATCTAGTCAAAGCTATGGTTTTTCTAGTAGTCATGTACCTATGTGAGAGTTGGATTGTAAAGAAACGTGAGTGCCAAGGAACTGATGCTTTTGAACTGTGGTGTTGGAGAAAAATCTTAAGAATCCCTTAGACTGCAAGGAGATCCAACCAGTCCATCCTAAAGGAAATCAGTCCTGAATATTCATTGGAAGGACTGATGCTGAAGCTGAAACTCTAATACTTTGACCACCTGATGCTAAGAACTGACTCCTTGGAAAAGACCCTAATACTGGGAAAGATTAAAAGCAGGAGGAAAAGGGGAAGACAGGATCAAATGGTTGGATGGCATCACTGACTTGATGGGCATGAGTTTGAGCAAGCTCCAGGAGTTGGTGATGGATAGGGAAGCCTGGCGTGCTGCAGTCCATGGGGTCGCAAATAGTCAGACACGACTGAGCGACTGAACTGGACTGATTCTCAAGAATATCTGCGTGTGATAGTCACAAAGTATTTAAAAGCAATATTTTTTCTGCTATTTATGTGTACCTACTAAGAATTATATATTTCATATAATGTAATATATTATAATATATATTGAAATAATCATGTAAAGATTAATGTAATTTATTGGAGTAATTCTGTGTATTAACACCAGACTTTAGTTTCTACACAGGCTAAGATTAAGGCAAAATTATTATATATTTTTTAAATTTTTTTCTTTATAATATGTTCATTTGTTATCCTTTTTTGCTGCAACTGTTTTCTATTGCTGACTTGTACTGATAGTATATCTAGGCTCTAGACTTGCTTCCCCATATTTTTATTTTATTTTTAAAAATCCCTGTTTCTTTCTTCCACCTACTTCTTTCCATCCTTCTTTTCTTCCTTTTTCTTTACTTTTCTCCCATTCTAGAACATGCATTAAGCCATACTGTGCAAGTGTAATACTAGAGGAGTGCAACGTGTTTTAGAATAGCTCTTCCCATCAAAATTGTGCAACCTAGAAACTGAAATCTCATGCATATTGATAGGTGTATTATTGTATATATTAATAATGACAGCATTAAGAACTGCTTTTATGGGTTCCTTGTGTCTCCAAAGCAAGAGAGCTCTTTATACTGAGAGTATGATGCTAAGCTTGATGGAGAAAGGAACATGTGTGGATCACAAATGATGGCTATTGTTCTAACGTCTTGAAATAAGAAAATACAGGTTATGTTTTAAAACAAAAGGAAGAACCTAAGATTTTATAAAGTTTATAGAATTTGTGTGAAAGAAATAAAACTTGAAAAATAGGTTGACAGTGCATGTTCTGAGTGATAGCGTCTCCTATATCCCTGTCTCCTATAATTCACCTCTGAATCTGATGTTATTTTTCTGTGCTCCACTTTGTTCAGTTCTTACTGTTTCACTACTTTTCATTCAGTTTTCTGAGTCTTTCATTCTGCAAATAATATGTTAAATGTTAAGAACTTGACAGTATGTCCTAGTGATATTATCTGTATTTTACTAGAAATATTCCTGAGAAAGAAAATTTAATCACTTAACACAGTTGTTCATAAGATAGGCATTTCAATCTTTTAGTGTCATAATTAAGGAGACTGCTCTATTACTCCATCCAATAGTTGTATAAGTTGCCTACTTTTACCTAGTACTTACTTACTCATTCTCACTTCATTGTTCTAGTGTAATTAGAGAAGAGAGTTGACTCCCAATTTGCATGCAGTGAGGCTGATATTATATAGATTTTAAATATACGGGGTAAATCAGGCTTTCAGAGTGCCTGGATCTACATTCAAAAGGAAATAAGCAGAACATTTTTTTCTGTTTAAGAATAATATTTCTTAAATTATTAATGAAATTACTCTCAGAACTCAAAACTTATGTTAAGAATTTTAATCATATATTGATGATAAAAAGTTATGATATACTTGTCTTAGCTGTACTCTGGCTGGATCAGAATCTTTTTCATTTTGCAAAGTACAATTTTTTTATAGATATCTCATTACATTTTATAAAGACACTGGGACAAGAGGAAAAACTTAGTATGCTGTCATTATTTTTATATTTTAAAAAAGTCAGCTGGGAGAACATGTGAGATTACAGAACTACAGAAGACTGATATTTTTATAAAGTTGTTAAGTTCATATAGGAAATAGAAAAGATATCTTAATTTCCACCTGATCTTTCCTCCTTCACACAGTAAGATACCATTTCGGCTTAGTCAAAACTTTTAAGATAACAGCAAGATTAGAAACATGCCCTGAGTCTTCACTGTTATGTTGAGGAAGTGAGAATTCCATTCATGTCTTTTCATGCTTAGGCACATTGCCATCCGTGTTGGCATTCACAACATTTTCTTTTTAATGAAAAGAAGTTTAGCTTTCTTCGTCAGCATTCTCTCTCTCACTCTCTCTCTCTGTCCATATGCATTTGTATGTTTGTATGTATATCAGCTGTGACACATGTATCCTCATAATCTGGTATACTTAAACCATTTCATGCTCAGGTATAGATTTAAGGCTTAGATAGAGGGGATTTTATACTGTTATTATTAGTTTTTCATTACTGGATGAGTTATTTAGCTTGAAGGTAAAAGAGAAGGGGTTTTAAAATGGAATGGAAGCCACCGGGTCCAGAGTTCTAGTGATGGACTTTTAAACTATAATGATAGCAATGATGTTTATATCCATACCTCAGATGTTAAGCAGAGATAGGAGATGAGGAAAATGTCTGAAATTTAAGAGCAGTAGAGGACTGATTATCACTGAATATCTGCAAAGCAAATGAGAGAGACCCACTTACCATGTAGAATTATTTCCTAACATCTGTTAATGGACTTCTAGTTTTTTGCTCTATTGGAATTATTGTTCAAGCAAACAATGCCTAGCCTAAGGGTAAGAAACATATATTATGTATAATGTGAATAGTGTTTAATAGGATGTTTTACTTGCTATTCTTGATTCCTGTGTGTTCCTCCTGTTAATAAAGCTAACAAATGCCAGGGTGACTCAGTATGTACTTTTTTCATTCATTTTACTGATATTTTCCTCACCGAACTAGTAAAGGGCTTATGTGTGTATCTGTGTGTTTGTGTGTGTGTGCACACTCAGCCGTCTCCAACCCTTTGGGACCACCCCCTACATAAAGCACTATCTAAATGAATTTTCAAATAAAATTACTTAAATAATCATAGAGACAGCCTCCAGCTTAGTGTATAACAAAAGTATTTTAAGAATTATTTCATAAATCTTAAAATATTTCCTCGGGAGTATATAAGCACATTGCATTTACATTTAAAGTCACTCAGTCATGTCTAACTCTTTGGAACCCCATGGACTATACAGTCTTGGGACCCCATGGACTATACAGTCCATGGAATTCTTCAGGACAGAATATTGAAGTGTGTAGCCTTTCCCTTCTCCAGGGGATCTTCCCAATCCAGGGATCATGGTAGCCTATCCCTTCTCCAGGGCATCTTCCTGACCCAGGAATCAAACTGGGGCCTCCTGCATTGCAAGGGGATTCTTTACCAACTGAGCTATCTACTATTACTACTACTAAGTCGCTTCAGTCGTGTCCAACTCTATGTGATCCCATAGACGGCAGCCCACCAAGCTCCTCTGTCCCTGGGATTCTCCAGGCAAGAACACTGGAGTGGGTTGCCATTGCCTTCTCCAATGCATGAAAGTGAAAAGTGAAAGTGAGGTCGCTCAGTCGTGTCCGACTCTAAGTGACCCCATGGACTGCAAGCCCACCAGGCTCCTCCGTCCATGGGATTTCCCAGGCAAGAGTACTGGAGTGGGGTGCCATGGCCTTCTCCTAACCGAGCTATCAGGGAAGCCCAATATAAGCACACACATGCCTAAGTTACAATAAGTCTTGTGGAAAGATACAGAAGTATCCATGAAACAACCTAGCACTGGAAGGAATAATACAAACTATAGTCTCAAACACTCTTAGGCCCTTCTTTCTCATCAGCACCCCTTAGTCCTATTAAATATTTACCATTGCACCCTCTTGTGCATATCAGTTTCAGTTTCCTTTCCTTAAAATACAAGTTTGTTTGTTTTTTGAAAGGAGGAAACCTTAGGTTTATATTTATGCTGCAACTACATTAAAAGGAACAGACCTTTCTTTCTAGGACTAAAATTCACAAATCAGGGACAGTTCAGTTCAGTTCAGTCACTCAGTCGTGTCCGATTCTTTGCAACCCCATGGACTGCAACAAACCAGGCTTCCCTGTCCATCACCAACTCCCAGAGCTGACTCAAACTCATGTCCACTGAGTCAGTGATGCCATCCAAACGTCTCATCCTCTGTTGTCCCCTTCTCCTCCCACCTTCAGTCTTTCCCAGCATCAGGGTCTTTTCAAATGAGCCAGTTCTTCGCATCAGGTGGCCAAAGTATTGGAGTTTCAGCTTCAGCCTCAGTCCTTCCAATGAGTATTCAAAATTGATTTCCTTTTGGATGGAAAGTCTAGGATAGATGTCTCTGATTGCTAACTCAATGGTAGATGCCCAGATGAGCCCATGAATATTGGACTAGACTACGTAAAACAGCTGCTCCTGTACAACTATGAAGACATGGGGGAGAAATATTCATCTTCGTTTAACTTTTCATTTTTTTATCTCATCCAGTCCCATCTAAACTCTTGACTCATGACTCTCATATTTAAGTCCTTAGTCCAGATCTCTTTTCCCTCTTTTCTGAACCAAAAACATACATCTTAACTGCCTCTTCCACATTTTCACTTATATGTCTAACAAGCAAATGAAACAGATCTGATCAAAATGAGTTCTGGATCTTCCACACACTTCTGTACCTGTTCCTCATGGTATCTTTCTCACATAAGATAAAGGAAACTCCATCTTCACAATTTTTCCAGGACAAATTTTTATTAGTCATTGTTGACTCACTGTCTCTCACGTTCAATATCTAATTTATGAGGAAATACTATTACATATTGAATATACCCACATATATACTTCCCTGGTGGCTTAGACGGTAAAGCATCTATCTACAATGCGGGAGACCTGGGTTCGACCCCTGGGTTTGGAAGATCCCCTGGAGAAGGAAATGGCAATCCACTCCAGTACTCTTGCCTGGAAAATCCCATGGAGAGAGGAGCCTGGTAGGCTACAGTCCATGGGGTCGCAAACAGTCGGACACGACTGAGCGACTTCACACACTCACACACACACCCACATTAGACCTTTGTGCTTTACTACCTTTACTGTTATCAACTTGTTCTTAGTTCAGTTCAGTTCAGTCGCTCAGTTGTGTCCAACTCTTTGCGACCTCATGAATCGCAGCACGCCAGGCCTACCTGTCCATCACCAACTCCCAGAGTTCACCCAAACTCACCTCCATCAAGTCATGTGATGCCATCCAGCCATCTCATCCTCTATCGTCCCCTTTTCTTCCTTCCCCCAATCCCTCCCAGCATCAGAGTCTTTTCCAATCAGTCAACCCTTCTCATGAGGTGACCAAAGTACCGGGGTTTCAGCTTTAGCATCATTCCTTCCAAAGAACACCCAGGGCTGATCTCCTTCAGAATGGACTGCCTGGATCTCCCCATGTCACCATTATCTCTTGAACAGAATACTTCAATAAAATTACTGCTAATCTTCCTGTTTCAGACCTTCCTTTGCCTCAGTCCATATTCAACACAATGGCTAAAGTTACTCTTCTAAAATATGTCAGCTTAAAACTTTCTTGTGGCTCCCAATCTCCCTGAAAAAAAAAAAACAAAAAACATATTACCCTAAAATGCCTGCTTTGACTTTTTAGTCACTAGCCTACAAACTATTTCTGCAATAAACACGAAGCACATTCCAAATGTCTATCAGCTTAAAATAAATGCATTACTTATGAGAAGTACAATTCCTAATGGATTACACAGGAATTAATCTGGTGGGGGTGGATAATATGTGCTGGAGGGAGTGGAAAAATATAAATTATATGACTGTATATGGTATGTTAGATCATTAAATAGAGTGGTTGAAGACGCCTTCATTGAAAAAGTGATATTAGAGTACAGAGCAGAAGTTGATAAAAGAGCAGGTCTTGTGTCTTTCTGGGACTGGAGATTTATATTTGGGAGTCATAAATCAAGAGTTTAGATAGGGCTAGATGGGACTGGATGAGACCATCAAAAAAAAAAAAAGTTATACAAAGATTAAAGGTCTAGAAACAAGCATTAATGAGTAGAGTAGACCTACTCTAAGAATTAGTTTAGCAAGAAGAACTTTGTATCTACCCAACAGTCTCTGTTAGAAATATCCTCCCACTGTGGGCTCCATGTGTACCAGAAAGAGTTACTAAATTTTATCATCTATTTCTTTCAGTCAATAATTTTATTCTTAGGTTTCAGATGGAGGAGAAATTCTTGCTCATGCATATCAGAGGGCATCCGTGTATATGTGTGTGTGTAAAACAAAGAGAGCCATTGTGTATATGTACCACAGCTTTCTTATCCATTCATCTGCTGATGGACATCTAGGTTGTTTCCATGTCCTGGCTATTATAAACAGTGCTGCGATGAACATTGGGGTACATGTGTCTCTTTCAATTCTGGTTTCCTCGGTGTGTATGCCCAGAAGTGGGATTGCTGGGTCATAAGGTAGTTCTATTTGCAATTTTTTAAGGAATCTCCACACTGTTCTCCATAGTGGCTGTACTAGTTTGCATTCCCACCAACAGTGTAGGAGGGTTCCCTTTCTCCACACCCTCCAGCATTTATTGCTTGCAGATTTTTGGATCGCAGCCATTCTGACTGGTGTGAAGTGGTACCTCATTGTGGTTTTGATTTGCATTTCTCTAATAATGAGTGATGTTGAGCATCTTTTCATGTGTTTGTTAGCCATCCGTAAGAAAGCTGTGGTACATATACACAATGGAGTATTACTCAGCCGTTAAAAGAATTCATTTGAATCAGTTCTGTTGAGATGGATGAAACTGGAGCCGATTATACAGAGTGAAGTAAGCCAGAAAGAAAAACACCAATACAGTATACTAACACATATATATGGAATTTAGGAAGATGGCAATGACGACCCTGTATGCAAGACAGGAAAGAGACACAGATGTATAACGGACTTTTGGACTCAGAGGGAGAGAGAGAGGTGGGATGATTTGGGAGAATGACATTCTAACATGTATACTATCATGTGAATTGAATCGCCAGTCTATGTCTGACGCAGGATGCAGCATGCTTGGGGCTGGTGCATGGGGATGACCCAGAAAGATGTTATGGGGAGGGAGGTGGGAGGGGTTCATGTTTGGGAATGCATGTAAGAATTAAAGATTTTAAAATTAAAAAAAAAAAAAAAAAAAACAAAGAGAGCCAAACATGGAGGAAAATCAATATATCTCTGAGGTTTGAGGAGAATGATTGTGCACATACTCGCATATCTATATGCACAGATAGCTTTTTCTGATTGGAATGTAGAATTTAGCAATAGGATAAATTTACTATTGAGTAATATTTTTCAAAAATATGTAAGGTGAGGTATGGCAAAAGGATGATGAGCTACTCTTTTGAGAATTTTTCTGTGAAGCATGTATTTTTCATTTACTGACACAACCATATCATATAACAGACATTCTGTCTTGAATGTGCTTTTATTAGATAAATGTCATTTTTCGTCAACTTTGAGAGCAGGGAACCTTTATGGGGTCACTCAATAAAGGTGTGTGGGGATTGGTTTAAACCTGAGAGAAAGATTTCTTAAAGTGGAGAGAACAGCAACTTCCCTTTTAGAGTCTATAGTCTTTCCAGTGGTGGAGACATATATATGGTCTGGTTCACTTTTTTTTAATCTGCTTTTTTATAATCATATTTAATAAATATACATATATACAATATGACCTGTTTCTTTATTTCAACTGTATCATTTTGATTGTTTGAAAATAGAATCTTGCTGTATTTTGAGAGTAATAACCTTCATTATTTTCATATGCCTGTGAATTGGATATAGTATAATTCACTAAGATTTTATATTTTATCCGTTAGCTCAGCTGATAGAGTAAACACATATTGATAAACACTTTGACGTCAGTAATGTGGACTCCCTTGTGTGCTATCTTCTTCACTCTTATTTACACCAGGAAGAAATAGCTTTTGATTTATGATAAATTCTCAGTGATAGTGTGAATAAATTTTTGTCCCCCCTTTTATTTTCTGTTTTGCATATGCACAGTATTCTTTTATTTTTCTGTTGGCTTTTGTGTATGTTATCTGCTTCTTCTAGCTCAGTTTTTAAAAAGTGAAATTAAATAAAATATGTGGCTAGGGTTTCAAATTTAATGAAATAAGATGAAAAAGTTAAACATTCAGAAAACTAAGATCATGGCATCTGGTCCCATCACTTCATGGGAAATAGATGGGGAAACAGTGGAAACAGTGTCAGACTTTATTTTTCTGGGCTCTAAAATCACTGCAGATGGTGATTGCAGCCATGAAATTAAAAGACGCTTACTCCTTGGAAGGAAAGTTATGACCAACCTAGATAGCATATTCAAAAGCAGAGACATTATTTTGCCAACAAAGGTTCGTCTAGTCAAGGCTCTGGTTTTTCTGGTGGTCATGTATGGATGTGAGAATTGTACTGTGAAGAATGCTGAGCACTGAAGAATTGATGCTTTTGAACTGTGGTGTTGGAGAAGACTCCCGAGAGTCCCTTGGACAGGAAGGAGATCCAACCAGTCTATCCTAAAGGAGACCAGTCCTGGGTTTTTATTGGAAAGACTGATGCTGAGGCTGAAATTCCAATACTTTGGCTACCTCATGCGAAGAGTTGACTCATTAGAAAAGACCCTCATGTTGGGAGGGATTGGGGACAGGAGGAGAAGGGGATGACAGAGGATGAGATGGCTGGATGGCATCACCGACTTGATGAGTTTGGGTGAACTCCAGGAGTTGGTGATGGACAGGGAGGCCTGGAGTGCTGCAATTTATGGGGTCGCAAAGAGTCGGACATGACTGAGAGATTGAACTGAACTGAAGATGAATAATAACTTTATATAATTCAATCTATACAAACGCCCATCCTAGTGAGAGTGAGATGAAAAGTATTATTTGTTGAGTAACTATGTGCCTTTACTTGCATTCATTACTTTATTTTTCTTAGCAATGTATATTACTGATTACAAGAATCTGAGGAACTTACCTAAATTCATAGATGTAGTAAGTAGTGAGCCCAAGATTTTGAACTTAGATCTTTTGCCTTTAGGGCTATGTTAGCTGTATTGAAACAGAGTTTTACAACAGCATACATCTATCATTTCACAGTTTCTTAAGCCTGGAGTCCAGGCATAGCATAGTTCAGTCCTCTACTCATGGCCTCACAAGACTATAACCAAGCTTTGCCAAGGCTGTAGTCTCAGCTAAGACTTGATTAGCTAGGGAAGTGTTTGCTTCCAGGGTAATTCAGGCTTGACAAAATCGCCTTCCTGTGGTTGTAAGACTGAAGTCTTCTGTCTGCCTGCCTGTCAGCTGACTACCCATAGCTCCTAAAGGCTGTCATAGCTCCTTACCATGTGGGCTTTCCAACATGGGTAACTATTTTATCAAGGCCACCAAGGGAAAGAGAGAAAGGCTCAACAAGATAGTCACTAGAATCTCATGTAACATAGCCACATATTATACATGTAAATAGGACTTCCCATAACTTTTACCATATTCTTTCAGTTAGAAGCAAGTCACAGGTCCCACCCACACTCAGGAGAAGGGAATCACATAAATTCAGTGTTAATGAGGATAGGGTCTGTCTGCTCACTACTGAAAAGCCAAAAAAAAAAAAAAAAAAAAAAAAAAGAGGCCAGGTTGATGGAAAGGAGGAAAGTTTGCTTTATTTTAGATGCTGGGGGTGGGGAGTGTGGTGTAGGGAAGAGTGGATGCCTGTCCAAAGGCGACTCTCTCCACTGACAATAAGTGGGCAAAGGTTTCTGTGGATGAAGGGAAGGGGCTACAAGCAGAAACAGCAGTCACCTCTGACAGTCATCTTGAAAACTGGTCTCAGTGGTCTGGCCAGCATCATCTTGATTGTTGTAGGTATAGTTTCAGGGTCATTTTGTTTCCATTTCTTGATGCCAGTTCTTGAAATTGTGGCAACCTATGTCATGGCTACAGTCTGGTCAGCATGTAGTTAACTTCTTCCACCTGCTGGGGGTCTCAGTATCTAGAAGACAGCTCACAGGATATGGCTCAAAATATTATCCACAGCCTGTGGGAAGGAGCCAGAGGTCCTTGACTATGCTTAATAACTACATTAGTAATACTTGGTCTCCTTTGACTGTTTTCCTTTGTTTCTGTGTGCTCTTATTTCTCTGAGTAAGCTTATTCTTTGGCTAAAGTTTTTCTACAGACAAAAGGCAGGCAGAGGACATGAAGGGAAGGATCATAGGATCCTTCTCCATTTCACCAGGAGGCAAGCATCATGGGGGAACCTTAAGAGTCTGTCCACCATGGAGCCATTTTAGCTTTTCTAAACTCAGAATCCAGCTTGTTTGTTTTTCAGAATGCTTCCTCTGCCGCAGTGGAAAGGAGAGGTACAATAGTAGCCCCTGTCCCAAGGGATGCTAGGTTAGTATGTTCATTTCTTAAACTGGTACTCCAAGTCTGACCTGAAGTTTTATTGAATTATCCTTAATATCAACTATCTATTCTCTTTTATGAGTTGTTAGTTATAAGGTCAGAGGCTATACCTATATCTAGGAAAGTGAAAGTGTTAGTTGCTCAGTTGTGTCCAACTCTTTGCAACTCCATGGACTGAAGCCTGCCAGGCTCATCTATCCTTACAGATATAATCTGGGGAAAATTAGTTCTAAGGTCGGGTAGTTTATAATTATATTGTACAATTCTCCTTATACTTTATGCTATTTATGATATAATTTATACTATTCTCTTACTTTAAAGTTGTTTCCACTTTCCCCCTTTAAATATTTTCAACAAATTATAGGGCACAAAACTCCAAATAATGAGGTTATAACTCAACTGATTTTTGCCTGTGTTTCCTATGAACTCAAAACAAAGCTAACAAAGTTTTTATACTTTCACATTTAAGTTAAGAAGACATACGGATGGCTAACAAACACATGAAAAGATGCTCAACATCACTCATTATTAGAGAAATGCAAATCAAAACCACAATGAGGTACCACTTCACACCAGTCAGAATGGCTGCGATCCAAAAATCTGCAAGCAATAAATGCTGGAGGGTGTGGAGAAAGGAACCCTCCTACACTGTTGGTGGGAATGCAAACTAGTACAGCCACTATGGAGAACAGTGGAGATTCCTTAAAAAATTGCAAATAGAACTACCTTATGACCCAGCAATCCCACTTCTGGGCATACACACCGAGGAAACCAGAATTGAAAGAGACACATGTACCCCAATGTTCATCGCAGCACTGTTTATAATAGCCAGGACATGGAAACAACCTAGATGTCCATCAGCAGATGAATGGATAAGAAAGCTTTGGTACATATACACAATGGAGTATTACTCAGCAGTTAAAAGAATTCATTTGAATCAGTTCTGATGAGATGGATGAAACTGGAGCCGATTATACAGAGTGAAGTAAGCCAGAAGAAAAACACCAATACAGTATACTAACACATATATGGAATTTAGGAAGATGGCAATGACGACCCTGTATGCAAGACAGGAAAGAGACACAGATGTGTATAACGGACTTTTGGACTCAGAGGGAGAGGGAGAGGGTGGGATGATTTGGGAGAATGACATTCTAACATGTATACTATCATGTGAATTGAATCGCCAGTCTATGTCTGACGCAGGATGCAGCATGCTTGGGGCTGGTGCATGGGGATGACCAGAAAGATGTTGTGGGAGGGAGGTGGGAGGGGTTCATGTTTGGGAATGCATGTAAGAATTAAAGATTTTAAAATTTAAAAATTAAAAAAAGAATCAAAAAAAAACATTTGTGTATTTCCAAGATGATAGCAAAATATAGGGAAAGGAGATATAAACTATGAATTAGTAACCTGGAATTTGGTCTTAGATATACTTCAATAGTTCCATCACCTGATGTGAAGAGCCAGATCATTGGAAAGACCCTGATGCAAGGAAAGATTGAGGGTAGGAGGAGAAGGGGCTGATAGGGAATGAGATGGTTGGATGGCATCACTGACTCAGTGGACATGAGTTTAAGCAAACTTTGGGAGATAGTGAAGGACAGGGAAGCCTGGTGTGCTGTAGTCCATGGGGTCTCAAAGAGTTGCACACAAATTAGTGACTGAACAACACCAACAATGTATTTATCATCTACACCACATTGGTCAGGTTATTTTAGCGCTTGGGGAAATTTGGAGATGCCACATGATTTGCTTCATTTTTCATGTATAAGAGTGTGTGTGTGTGTGTACATATGCATCATATATATCATAAATATATAATATGCATTTATATATGAGATGGTAGGTTTTCTTCAAGTTCTCAAATTCTATGATCCTATTTTTAGTTAAATAAATAAGCATGCATTCTACATAAAAGTACATAACATGTATGCATTTGCTTACTACTTTATTTACAACGGAATAGAAATACTAGAAATTGTCTAAATGTCAAGATATTTATATCAATTTCAAAGAGAAAAATAAAGAATAGGAGGGAAACAATCCCTTTATTCTTAAAGAGTTATAGTTGTATGCCTATGTCATACTTGATATATCACCCATCATGTATCATGAAATAAAATATAAGTAAAGGTATTATTACTTAAGTAATATGAATGAAGTACACTTGAACAAAGCTTTCCATTTTGTAATGGTTTGTCCTTTTGAAGTAAATAAAATAATTGTTAAAAACCAACATAGTTTTGCAAAACAGTATATGTTTTTTTCTTTTTAATCACTGTTGGTTTAATTGATATCATTTTCCATTTGTAGCAAACATTGTGTGTAATTAATATATTCCTAACATTGAAACACAGTCCAATCAGCGTTGATAGTTTCTTTATGAAGTTGGTGGATCCACATATATTTCCTTCCCTTTATCAATTAGTTATCCAGATATGATATGAACATATGCTTAACTAAAATGTGTTTATACATTATAAATCTGTTTATAATTTACATAATTGTAAATTAAGAAGTATGAAAAATCAGAGTAGGAGAATAGTCTAGGCAAGTCCAGGAAATTTTTCCAAAGATGAGGATTTGAGCATGAGAAGAGTTTTGTTTAGCTGGGTGATCTTGGAATCTAGATTTTACTCAATAAACAACTACACAGTGGCCACGCTTACTGTTTAATCTCACTGAAAAACTATGTATTAGCTACAATTTCAGCTTTTTAAAAAATTGTTTTAATTAAATAATGCACATTTGGGAACTTTGCTTATGGTTTCATTTACAAGGGGTAAATGCAAGAAAAAGCATCCAATGCTCCTGACTGTATGTTGCAGCTGAACTTCTTTCCAGTTGACTTTAAGTGGAGAAAGATTGTTGTGAGATATTTTTTGTAGTTCATATTATTATACACCTTTGCATAATTAATTGTTTTATGGCAAGTACTGTATTCTGTGCACAGAGTGATTGTCTTATTTTAATGTTTGGAATGAGCCCAAACAGTCAATTACTTTCTCTCCGTGTAGAACTTACTCTTTCAGCATCTTTGAATTTGGTTAATTAGAAAGGCAACAAACCCTCTTGCCACTGCCACCTCCATAGCATTTTTAGAGACTAACCTACTTGTTTTATAACTGTCTAGTTAAAGAAGCAAATATAATTTTCAAGAAAATATTAAATAATCAATTATGACTTTGGTTCCTCTAATATATAATCTGTATGTGTATATGTGTATTTAGTCCCTAATAGAACCAAACATATGCTGGGGATGAGTAAAAAGTATTCAATCTAAAGATCACTATGAGTATGAATTTGTTGAATAAGACCCTTTTCTTCCCATGAAATCTAAATTTAGCTTCTTTGAGGAAAATCAAAACTGTCTAATGTTACTAAGTGGAAAAAGCGAGTCACTCCCGAGTGAGCAGGCCTGGATGGCTCACCTATCAATCCCTGGATGGACTGTCATTCACCAGAGACAAGAAGTTATCTTTATAATTTTTTCTAGAGTGAGCATTCTCTGCCTTCCTTCTAACTTCCCAGATTGGATATTTTGCATTCAAATCTTTTGAGCCCATGTAAATTCTCCAGACAGCTTGCCACACCTATCTTAGCTTTGTAGCATGAAATGTAGATTTGGTTTATAAAAACTTCTGGGACATAAAATAAATCATTTTGCTTTAGTTTCAAATGCTTTCTCTTGCAAGATGGAGTTAATAACATTAAGAGCAATAGCCGTAATTCATATTTTTCAGTTTTTTTTTTTTCTTTTTCTGTACCAAGGGCTGCAATCAGTACTTCACATGCATTATCTCACTTAGTCCCCAGACCAACCTAACAGGCTCTTCTTTGATGCAAATTACCTTATACACCTTGTAAGTAGGGGAATGGGCCTGGTATAAGGAGGCAGTTTTATTGATTCATAAGTTATTTTACAGTATATTTCTGTTTTGATATATTCTGAGCACAATTTTATCATAGTTAAAAATAAATAGCTATGTAAGAGGATCTTAATACAAAAGCTGAAAATCTACTGCAGCACCTTTATTTAATGCAACTAGAGTTTACATTAGTGACTATGATTGATACTATGCTAATATGGAAGAAACTATGGGTACAGATGAAGAAGCTGTGAAATTGTTTTTTCCAAGTTTAAAACAACAGATTAATGAAGAAAGCTTAGGTGCTCGATCAGATTTTTCAGTTTTGTTGAAAAAAGTCTGTATTTGGAAGCATTTTGTTGTTGTTTAGTCACTAAAATGTGTCTGACTCTTTTGCGACCCCATGGACTGCAGCTTACCAGGGTTTTCTGTCCACAGGATTTCCCAGGCAAGAATACTGGAGTGGGTTGTTAATTCCTTCTCCAGGGAATCTTCCTGACCCAGGGATCAAACCCCTGTCTCCTGCATTGGCAGACAGGTTCTCTTATCACCAAGCCACCAAGAAGTCTATTTAGAAGCAAATGACTGTCAATAACTACTTCTTGAAGGAAGAAGCATAAACCCCACTATTTAAGGCTAAAAGATTGACTATGATGCTTGGAGAAAATATCATTAAATATTTAACCATGCTAGTATTTTTACTGGGGTTGTTTTAGCTTTTGTTAGTGCTTTCACTATAAGAACACATTTTTTTTTTCCCCCAAGTACATGCATGTGGTGTCATAATAAAAAATTACCTCTTTTATTTTACCCATTTTGGTTTTGTAGAGGAGGGAAACTGAAGGTGAGTGGGGTTAAGTAATCTATCCACTTTCACATGGCTAGTAAATGTGAGTCCAAGACTGGATTTTATCTCTGTCAGTTCCAAGGTCTGCTTTCTTCACCTCTATTATATGAGTGTAAAACTAAGTTGATTCCTTTTTTATGATTTTAACCATGCTTTATTATGCCCTCTCTTTGTGTCCCTCATAGTATATATGTATATTAGAGAAAGAACTGCTAATGTTCTATTATACGTTATTGAATCAAGGCATAAATGCTAATTGTTAGTTGATGTACTTATTATACATTTATTTTTCTAGTCAGAAAATAGAATGATTTAATTTGTTAATTACATATTGAAAACACAGACTGAATAATTTTTCTCTTTTTTTTCCAGTTCTCCCGGTTTTTATTTTTTATTTTTATTTTTTTAAAGGTTAGCTATGTGAAGCATTTGTAAAAGAGTATATACTCAGACACAGAACATATTTGTAAACAAGAAAATGCCACCATTGTCTGATCTGTGCTTTTGACTATCTGTAGATAACATATTTGCCAGTTCAGTTTTAACAAAAAGGATCAGTTTCACTTATATTTAAACGTACGTGCACTAATATGTGCAAAAGTAAAAGTAAATAGTATGGCATTTAGAAAAGTGTCTGTGTGTATTTAAATATTCAGTTCAATTGAGTTCAGTTCAGTCACTCAGTGGTGTCTGACTCTGCAACCCCATGGACTTCAGCACGCCAGGCTTCCCTGTCCATCACCAACTCCTAGAGCCTACTGAAACTCATGTCAGGTGCATTGGTGATGCCATCCAACCCTTTCATCCTCTGTCGTCCCCTTCTCCTCCCACCTTCAGTCTTTCCCAGCATCAGGATCTTTTCCAATGAGTTAGCTCTTCTCATCAGGTGGCCAAAGTATTGAAGTATTAAAATATTACTTAGATATATCACTGCAAAAGAAGAATGGTACCTTTCAGCATTCTATAGTGAAATAAAGCTCATTGATAATAATATGATAAACATTATAGATTATTATTATTACTACTATTAACATTCTAAGAAAAATCTTCAAGAGACTCTCCCTTTTGTTTATAATTATGCAATGATATAATATTCAGGCCAATTTTGTGCCTTAAGGAAATGCAGCAAATGTATTTTGTATTATTATTCAAGCTAGATTAAAATTTATAGATTATCTATGGATTCTTGTATACTATCCTAAAGCAGTGAATTCTCTAAATAAAGCCCATTTATTCAAATGTCCTTAAGAGAGTACATTTTTATTTGCATAGTCACGACTCTTCTTTATGCTGTTAAGTTTAATGAAATGGATCAGCTGAAAATGATTGCTGTAAGTTATAGTGCATTGTTGTTTGTTGGAGGAATCATTGCAGTATGAGGGAAAAAGGGGGGGTTTGAATTGCATCAGTGCTATTTGTGTTCAACTTATAAAATATATGGACTCTTTAACAAGAGTAGGAGAGACGAGAAATCGACTCTCTTATTCACCCAATGTCTAAAATTCAGCCCACTGGAAGAATAATAAGAAAGCAAGCACTGAAATGTGACATTAAAATAGTATGTTGTTCTAGTTGAGTACCCCAGACACGCCTTAAAGAAGAGCAGCTTCTCTTGTGTATCTGCACATTAATTTTGTCTTTCACATTAAGATTTATGGTTCATGGATTTGCTGTAAGATAAAAGAGAAAAGAAGTAGTTCTCACCATGGGAATCTCTGCTACTTCTTTATCTTTTCCTTTGTCTTCCTTCCTCTTCCTTTCAGGATATCTTTTTTCATATCAGAAGTCTTACTGAGTGAACTGAAGTATCAGCCTCTGTTATTATAGGAGTTTTCTTTTGTTCAGGATAAAATTCAGTGATAACTCCTGTGAGAAGTGATGGACAGGGAGAGGAACACACTGATGCTCTTAAAAGGAAACAAGAAATAGAGGGTGAACCTCACCAAGAGTTTGAATCTCTGCCTTGCACTTCATCTTCTCAAAATATCGTTTACAAATAGCATTACAAAGATTTTTTTTTGCCTTTTTGAAACAGAGCATTTTCTATATCATGCCAGATAAAAAAATTGAATATCTTTTGCTTTGAAACAGATTTGCAAGTCAGCCAGGGTGTGAGTTTATGAACCTTGTTGAAGAATGCATACATGTAGAATGTATTTTCAAATAACTTTCTTTGGTTTGCAGGTACAATTCTGGTGGATAACATGCTGATCAAAGGGACTGCTGGAGGACCAGACCCAACCATAGAACTCTCTTTAAAGGACAACGTGGATTACTGGGTATTGTTGGATCCTGTCAAACAAATGCTTTTCCTGAACAGCACAGGCAGAGTTTTGGATAGAGACGTTAGTACATTTTTTTTTTTTTTAATCTTTGCCCCTCTATTACAACTCTATTATAATTTAAATATCTGCATGTGTTTGTTAATATATCAAATTTTCATTGTATAATTTGAGTTTATTTTCAGTGTTTGTCAACAAAAACATTTCTTTAAACTCCTTGAAAGAAGAATAAGAAAGGAAGAAGGACCATCTGTGTGTGAGAGAACCATTGTTGGTCTCTTCTGAAATCCTGGAAGTTCATCAAATATCTGAATAAGGAGAGAACATAGTGCTCAGAATGAATTGGTGGTAACCTTGAAAAAGTAGGATAAGCACCACCTAATTCATGGCAAAGTTTGAGAGTACAGCTAGGTGTTGGCTTGAGGTCAGAAAGTTTACTTGGACTGTTAACAAGAGGCTGCTCTTACAAGCAGTAAGTGTTGGTTGAGAGATGAGTGACAATGTGCTTACAAAGCTGGCAAAAATTAAAAGAAGCTGAGAAGAAGTTTCCTGGCAATGTTCCAGCCCAGTCATTCTCAGGCATGACCTAAGTATTTAGATATTAAGAATACCTACATAACCACAGTTAAGTGTCTTCTTTCTGAAAAAGTTGAAAAACTGGAGTAGACTTGAGTAGTTTTCTAATGCAACTTTATTTTCAGTTATTTGCATTCTAGTCTTGAGTGCGGAGAAAAACATGTGTGAATATGTGCATACGGGGGTGTCATAAGCAGTAATTGTACAGGACCTTGGGAAAGCTCAAGAAGTACATCACATTGCCTACTCCCAAATTTCCATTCTATAAAATTCAAATGTCAGATGCTCAACCTAATGAACCTGAATCATCTCCCTACAATGTTTGGGATTTATGATCCACTTCAAATATGGTGTGGAGTATTTGACTCCCTAATCTATTTCACATCTAAATTCAAACTTTTTAAGAACTTTGTGGTGAGGTGGGCAGTAATAGAGCTCTCCCACCAGAATGGGCTGCCCTTGTACAGTGGGAGAGGCCCATAATTCAGTGGCTGAGCAGTTGGGGCAGATGTGAAAGGAGGTGACAAGGGGAGAATAGGAATAGATCTGTTGTGTTCAACCTAGAGGGGAAAAGTCATCTCTGATGCTGTTCTCATTTCTACCATTGCCCTCACCCATTATGTCCTTTAATCATAGCAGCATTCTTTGCACCCCACAAATCAGAGTTTTGCCTGGGTTGCTAAAACTGTCTAAAACAGAATAAGGAGAGCTGTTATCTTAGAATTTATCTTGCCTTGTATATAGTCAGTCTTTCTTTTATGAAAACAGTTTGAATAATGGCACAGATTGGCAAGCTGCAAGAGTCTCCCCAAGCTGTGTTACTTACAGACACCCTTCTTTTTTATATTATATCTGGTTTCGGGTGTATAGCATTAGAGTTCAGCATCTGTTTATACCGCAGGGTGGTCACCACCACAAGTCTAATTGTTATCCACCATCATACAATTGACTCCCTCTACTTAGTTTGCCCATTCCCACAATGCATCTTTTACTGGCTTTAATTAGGAGCATTCATATCCAAGTCATATGAATTTTATTATGTAGCATGTTTGTAGAATTATAGTATATATTTATCTAATTTAAGTCAATGTCATTTTGTATTTTGTTCCCTTTTTTAAAATCACCTATGATTATCATATTTGGCTTGCTTCTGCTACTGCTGTTAAGTCACTTCAGTTGTGTCCGACTCTGTGTGACCCCATAGACAGCAGCTCACCAGGCTCCCCCATCCCTGGGATTCTCCAGGCAAGAACACTGGAGTGGGTTGCCAGTGCCTTCTCCTCATATTTGGCTTGTTTACTGGTAAATTCCTTTCTCTTTGGAATCACTTTGTTGTTTGTAGACCTTTTAATGATGCCCTTTCTGACCAATTTGAGGTGATACCTCATTGTAGTTTTGATTTGCCTTTCTCTAATAGTTAGTGACGATAAACATCTTTTTAAGCCATCTATTGGCCATCTGGATATCTTTTTGGAGAAATGTCTGTGTAGGTCATCTGTCCATTTTCTGATTGAGCTGCTTGTATTTTGTTTTTGAGTTGTGTGAACTGTTTGTATATTTTAGAAATTAAATTCTTATTAGTCATGTCATTCACAAATATTTTCTCCCAGTCTTTAGACTTTTTCCTTTTGTTTACAGTTTTTCTTGCTCTAAAGAAGCTTGCAAGTTTAACTAGGTCTCATTTATTTGTTTTTGCTTTTATTTCTATTGCCTTGGGAGACTGACCTAAAAAAAGAAAAGTTGGTAAGATTTAGGTCAGAGAATGTTATGCCTGTGTTCTATTCTAGGAGCTTTATAGTGTTGTGTCTGAAGAATATTTAAGTCTAAGCCATTTTGAGTTTATCTTTGTGTATGGTGTAAGCATATATTCTAATCTCATTGATTTATATGTGCCTGTTCAACTTTCCTAACATTACTTGCTGAAGAGACTGCCTTTCCTCATCGTATATTCTTCCTTTCTTTTCCAAAGATAATTATCCATAGGTGTGTGGGTTTGTTTCTGCTCTCTCTATTCTGTTCCATTGATCCATATGTCTATTTTTGTGCCAATACCATGCTTTTTTGATTACTATAGCTTTTTAGTATTGTCTAAGTCTGTGAAGGTTATGACTCCTGCTTTGTTCCTTTTTCTATGAATTGCTTTGGTTCTTTCAGTGGTCTCATACTAATTTTAGGATTATTTATTTGGTGAAAAATGTCAGGTAATTTCAGAGATCACATTAAATCTATATATAGCTTTAGGTATTATGGCCATTTTAACTATATTAATTCTTAAAATCTAAGAGCATGAAACAATCCAAATATCTTAACATCTCTTCTTTTAGACTCTAAGTTGGTAGGTACACAAAGAGCTTTGACTTCTATTCCCAGCCAATATGCATTTAACTACTGTTTTGTACTTTTATTTCCATAGTATGTTCTGCATTTGCCAACAGCATAACTCCAGTACAAACCCTCTTAATTCTCATTTGACTTTGGAACAATATCCTAGTAGTTCTCCTTATTATATTTCACAATTCAAATTGTTCCAGTTTTAGTGTATCAGAGCAGAGTTCTGGCCTTTTCAGTAGATGAATTTTCATTGCAAACTGGTTTATTTGGCCCTTGAGATTTTCTAAATTTTATCAATCTATGCTTTTATTTAGAAACATATATTCTCAAATCCAGGAAAACTAAACTAACAACTATTCTCTCAGCATAATCTTCCTGAGTCAGAAAGATCCACTGGAGAAGGGATAGGTTACCCACTCCAATATTCTTGGTCTTGTGGCTCAGCTGGTAAAGAATCTGTCTGCAATGAGGGACACCTGAGTTGGACCCCAGGCTTGGGAAAATCCCCTGGAGAAGGGAAAGGCTACCCACTCCAGTATTCTGGCCTGGAAAATTCCTTGGACTGTGTAGTCTATGGGGTCACAAATAGTCAGACATGACTGAAAAACTTTTATTTTTTCACTTTCAACATAATCTAATTTTTTATCATGCATTCCCTGATACTCTTTTTGAGCCTATGCTTTGAAATGACCTTTATCTATTACCATGAGTTGAATGTTATCTACTACCAAGACATGTCTCAAAATGCTACTCTCTACATAAAAGTATTTCCTAGGGTAACACCGATATATAATTTCTTCTTGTAAACTCCAGAGCCTTTGAAACTTTCTCTCTCTCTTTTTCTTTCTTTCTTATTCTTCTTTTATTTATTTATTTTTTTGTCACACAATGAGGCTCTCAGGATTTTAGTTCCCTGGCCAGGGATTGAACTTGGACCACAGCAGTAAGCACTGAGTCCTAACCGCTGGACTGTCATGGAACTCCTTCATAATTCTTTTTTAACTCACATTATAGTTATCTATATTTATCTCATATCAGTTTTATAGAATTTGCTTAAGTACAAGGACTATCTCATATTAATCTTAATGCATGTTGAACTTTGCATAAATAAGTACAATTAAATAAATGTAATATTCTTAATAGTTGATTGTGAAAAACCTACAAGTTTCTATATATTACATATGCATAATAACATTTTCTTTTCCATGGGGATGGTCTTGGTCCCTGTCTCCTGCACAATGTGATAAACCTCATTCCATAGTTCATCAGGCACTCTATCTATCAGATCTAGGCCCTTAAATCTATTTCTCGCTTCCAGTGTATAATTGTAAGGGATTTGACTTAGGTCATACCTGAATGGTCTAGCAGTTTTCCCTACTTTCTTCAATTTAAGTCTGAATTTGGCAATAAGGAGTTCATGATCTGAGCCACAGTCAGCTCCTGGTCTTGTTTTTGTTGACCAATGTCATGGAAAAGAAATGCAAAAAGCAAAATGGCTCTCTGGGGAGGCCTTACAAATAGCTGTGAAAAGAAGAGACGTGAAAAACAAAGGGGAAAAGGAAAAATATAAACATCTGAATGCAGAGTTCCAAAGAATAGCAGAAGAGATAAGAAAGGCTTCTTCAGTGATCAATGCAAAGAAATAGAGGAAAAGAACAGAATGGGAAAGACTAGAGATCGCTTCAAGAAAATTAGAGATACCAAGGGAACTTTTCATGCAAATATGGGCTCTATAAAGGTCAAAAATGGCATGGACCTAACAGAAGCAGAAGATATTAAGAAGAGGCGGCAAGAATACACAGAAAAACTGTACAAAAAAGATCTTCACGACCCAGATAATCATGACGGTGTGATCACTCATTTAGAGCCAGACATCCTGGAATGTGAAGTCAAGCAGGCAAAAGCATCACTATGAACAAAGCTAGTGGAGGTGATGGAATTCTAGTGGAACTATTTCAAATCCTGAAAGATGATGCTGTGAAAGTGCTGCACTCAATATGCCAGCAAATTTGGAAAACGCAGCAATGGCCACAGGACTGGAAAAGGTCAGTTTTCATTCCAATCCCAAAGAAAGGCAATGCCAAGGAATGCTCCAACTACCGCACAGTGGCACTCATCTCACATACTAGTAAAGTAATGCTCAAAATTCTCAAGCCAGGCTTCAGCAATACGTGAACTGTGAACTGTGAACTTCCTGATGTTCAAGCTGGTTTTAGAAAAGGCAGGGGAAACAGAGATCAAATTGCCAACACCTCTGGATCATGGAAAAAGCAAGAGAGTTCCAGAAAAACATCTATTTCTGCTTTATTGACTATGCCAAAGCCTTTGACTGTGTGGATCACAATAAACTGTGGAAAATTCTGAGAGAGATGGGAATACCAAACGACCTGACCTGCTTCTTGAGAAATCTGTATGCAGATCAGGAACCAATAGTTAGAACTGGACATGGAACAATGACTGGCTCCAAATAGAAAAAGGAGTACATCAAGGCTGTATATTCTCAGCCTGATTTTTTTAACTTATATGCAGGTTACATCATGAGAAACGCTGGACTGGAAGAAACACAAGCTGGAATCAAGATTGGCAGCAGAAATATCAATAAACCTCAGATATGCAGATGACACCACCCTTATGGTAGAATGTGAAGAGGAACTAAAGAGCCTCTTGATGAAAGTGAAAGTGGAGAGTGAAAAAGTTGGCTTAAAGTTCAACATTCAGAAAACAGTCCCATCGCTTCATGGCAAATAGATGGGGAAACAGTGGAAACAGTGTCAGACTTTATTTTGGGGGGCTCCAAAATCACTGCAGTTGGCGATTGCAGCCATGAAATTAAAAGACGCTTATTCCTTGGAAAAAAAGTTATGACCAACCTAGATAGCATATTCAAAAGCAGAGACATTACTTTGCCGACTAACGTCCGTCTAGTCAAGGCTATGGTTTTTCCAGTGGTCATGTACGGATGTGAGAGTTGGACTGTGAAAAAGGCTGAGCGCGGAAGAATTGATGCTTTTGAACTGTGGTGTTGGAGAAGACTCTTGAGAGTCCCTTGGACTGCAAGAAGATCCAACCAGTCCATTCTGAAGGAGATCGGCCCTGGGATATCTTTGGAAGGACTGATGCAAAAGCTGAACCTCCAGTACTTTGGCCACCTCGTGCGAAGAGTGACTCACTGGAAAAGACTCTGATGCTGGGAGGGATTAGGGCAAGAGGAGAAAGGGACGACAGAAGATGAGATGGCTGGATGGCATCACTGACTCAATGGATGGGAGTCTGAGAGAACTCCGGGAGATGGTGATGGACAGGGAGCCCTGGCGTGCTGCAATTCATGGGGTCCCAGAGAGTCGGACACGACTGAGTAACTCAACTGAACTGAATAACATTTTCAAATGGGTACTTTTTAGTTTAGGTAACTTCTTTGATTATGCCATTAATTATGAAAGTTAAATTTGTAAAGTACACTTTTACCTCTGGCCAGTCATTTATGTTAAAAAACATTTCTACAGCACATTACATCTCTTTTCTTTTCACTGTCTTCCAGTTTAATTTTTGAAGTAATGATTTTTTTAAATTTTGTAATAGTAGTATATACGTAGGAAGAAAAATCATGGTAAAATCCTTTCATCACGATGAGGAGTGAATAATGTTTGCCTTTGCTTTGTGAAAAATAAAATCTATTCTTATTCAAGTTGGCTAAATACTTATTTTCCATTTAAATTATTAAATAATCCAAATATTGTTGTTTGTATAAAAATCTCATTTTTTCCTTAGACTGCATCAGTTCAGTTTAGTTGCTCAGTCTTGTCTGACTTTTTGCGACCCCATGAATCGCAGCACGCCAGGCCTCCCTGTCCATCACCAACTCCCAGAGTTCACTCAGATTCACGTCCATATAGTCAGTGATCCCATCCAGCCATCTCATCCTCTGTCGTCCCCTTCTCCTTCTGCCCCCAATCCCTCCCAGCATCAGAGTCTTTTCCAGTGAGTCAACTCTTCACATGAGGTGGCCAAAATACTGAATATGTATGCTATAATCAACACTGTTCACATCAATACATTATTTATAGATGCTTCACTTTGCATTTTGCAACTAACTGTCTGTATAACACTTTTTTTCAAATTGAAAAAAATCTTACATATTTATTTGAAAAATTCTTCCTTTACATTTTACTCTCAACCTTACTTTGCAAAGATCATTTTCATCAACTGTTGTACATATCATTTCTGCACTTTGTGTATGTCAAAATATATTCACACATGTATACCAAAATATGGATATGCAAGTATACATTTAAAGTGGACCTGGGTCGGAAAGTTCCCCTGGAGAAGGGAATGACTATCCACTCCAGTATTCTTGCCTGGAGAATTCCATGAACTTTGTAATCCATCGGTTCACAAAGAGTTGGACATGACTGAATGCCTTTCAATTTCACACCATACTAAACAATTGTTTTTAAATTCGGAAAATAGTTTGCATGTCTAGGGAAATATGATGGTAATCACTCTAAATAATTACCCTCAAACAATTTATATACATTATTTTTTCTGATTTGTTTCATGAATGAAGCAAATTAAGAGAATCAGAGAAGATAGAATTGCCATGACTTATTTTTGCCACCAGTTATTAGAAATAAACCAGAATTTCCCTAACATTCCTAAGTTTGTTGGAGCCCCTTGACTCTCCTAATAGGCTTGGTGGAACTGTACTTGGAATTTTTATGACCATCTTATATAGCAGAATAGAATCTATTCCAATGTGAGATCACAATGAGTGTTATATATTAGCCACAGGGAATTCTTGCCTTCATCATGATCCATTATGGTTGGAATTTATTTCAAGCCAAGTTCTATCTATGCTACTAACAGTTGCATAGGGAACTAAAGTTGTTAGTGACAAGAGTTCCAGGTGACCTGATTATTTCTAATTTATGGGCACTTAGCAGGACTAACTGGGGGCTCAGCACACTGCATTTGATTCTCCTCTTGCAAAGATTATGACCTTTCTGATATGGAATGGTTTATAGGTCTCATTTGCAATGTTTACAAGATAAATAACTTTAGAGCATAAATGTCACCTGATTGTCTTCCAGAGGTTTGTCAGAGAGGCTAATAGTACAACTATTTATTCTGTTATTTATTTTACAATTGAATTAGACAGGATTTTTCTTAAAAAGTCTATGAAGATAAATACTGTAAAACTATAACCCCCTGTAAAGATGGAGATCATCTAATTCAAATTCTTTCCAGAAAATTTCTCAGATCTAGTCTTTTAAGTTATGTTTTAACCTCTAGTGTGCTGATTTTCAGTGATGTGGCTTGACATTTTGGATAGTTCATTCTTTTCTGTCCCACTTTGGATTGTTAGAAAATCTCTGCTTACACTGGAAACATATGCTTTGTAATAGTTTTATTTTTTTTTCTCAGCTCAAAGCTTTATTATTTTTCTTTTCTTTATTTTTTTTAATTTAGTTTTTTATTTTTAAAATTTTAAAATCTTTAATTCTTACATGCGTTCCCAAACATGAACCCCCCTCCCACCTCCCTCCCCACAACATCTCTCTGGGTCTTATTATTCTTATTTCTGCCCACTGAGACTACAATGAATAAACTAATTGATCTTTTCATAACAACCATTCAGATGTCTGATTAATCTTGTGATTTTTAGTTTAGACATTTTGAGTTTTATCACACATTCTCAGTGTAACTAGACTTCACATCCTATTTTAGGCACCTATATAAGCACCTTAAAATGGTGCTTATTGTAATCCGCCTATCCCTTTATCAATTATTAACGCATATGAAGTAATTTGTATTATTATTCAGCATTGTATTATTTAGTGTTGGCATGTAAACTCTTCTTTTACTCATCCAAATTTTATAATTATATTTTCATATTAATGTTTGTAGCCATTTATTATTATATTTGGGCAATTAAGTTTTTTTTCTAATACAAATAAGGTGATTTTGATTAATTATTATAAAAATTTAGCATTTTGAAACTTATTATTGACTCACTAAAATGATTTTGAACTTTGTTTTGTATCATTAAATGTGTTATGTATCCTTCTGGGCTTGTGGTATTCATGGTATTCACAGATTTTTATACACATGACTTTAGTACCTTTATATATGTTAGTGGTTTAAAGTGAATTGGAGGGACTTCCCTGGTGGTCAGAGGTTAGGCTCTGCACTTCCACTGCAGGGGGGATGTATTCCATCTCTGGTTGGGAAATTCATATCCCATATGATGTGTGGTACAGCCAAAATTTTTTTTAAAAAAGTGAATTAGAGAAGACATTAGATTAGAATTCAAAGCTGTGTGGCACTTCATTAGAGACCTTCCTCCATATGATAATGATTCTTCTAGTTACTCTTTCTAGATGCAATTATTCAATGAGGTACAATACAATTCGACTGCCTTTCTCTTTATTGGCCATAAAAATATCTTGATAT
Source organism: Ovis aries (assembly GCF_016772045.2). Lineage (NCBI taxonomy): Eukaryota > Metazoa > Chordata > Mammalia > Artiodactyla > Bovidae > Ovis > Ovis aries. The sequence continues at coordinate 4,784,571 of NC_056075.1, forward strand.
TAAACAATGTTTTTTTCAGGTTTGGTATAGTTTCTACAATGTTCTTCTCATTATAAATGTGATATTTTTAATGAACCAATTCTAGCTTCTGGTAATTATTGCTATATCTTTCTGTGAATGCATGCTAAGTTGATTCAGTCAGTCCAGCTCTTTGCAGTCCTATGGGCTGTAGCCCACCAGGCTCCTCTCTCCATTTTTCTCTTGGAAAAAATACTGGAATGGGTTGCCATGCCATTTTCTAGGGGATCTTCCCGACCCAGAATTGAACTCACATCTCTAAGTCTCCTGCATTGGCAGATGGTTCTTTACCACAGTGCCACCTAAGAAGCCTGCTATATCTTTAAATTGGTTTTAATCCAAATATTTAGTATATTGTTTTATAATCCAGGATGATCTGTTTGTATTTTATAGATTCTTTTGATTTTTACATTTTTGGAAATTTAGTTTAAGTAAAAGCTAGTTTGCATTTTATGTGTTACTATGTTCCTAGCACAGGATAAGTTCGTATAATACTTATTGATAATTATTATGATAATTCTATCATATCAGCATTTATTGTTATTTTCATTTTTAGAGATGAACAGACTGAGCACAGAGAGACTTTGCATCTAGATCATATAATTCATAGGTTATGGAACTACGACTACAAGCAAAGTGGTACAACTCCGATAGTACTCAGCCATGCGTTCTAGGCACAGTGCTAGTTACTGTGTAGAGAGATTAAGTCATGACCAAAATAGCATCCCCAGCTTTATGAAACTTCCAATACAGTAAAGAGAGACAAACTACAACAAATATATAAAATGTATAATATGCCATGTGGTGCATGAAGAAAGCAGTAAAAAGAATAAATAAATAGAGGGGAAGTTGAGAGGAAAGAGCAGATTGGAGGCATGGCATTCTAAACAAGGTGGTCAGAATAGATCACACTAATAAAATTATATGCAAAGATAATTTTATAAACTCAAAAAAGATTTTAAAAATGACAAAGAAATATTTTGTGTCATTACTTTGTATATCTAGAGTCAGAGATGCAGGTGTGTATCATACTCCTACAAGCCCTTTGTCAGCACCTGAGTGATAAGTGCCTCCTTGATGAAAATTCTCTCTTTGTAGAATTGTATCATAAGATAATTAGACAAATTAGCGTCTGTGTTTATGTTTAAAATGTTTATGTTTAAAATGTTTTATGTTTAAAATTTATGTTTAAAATGTTTATTGAAATGCTTAAAATGACAAAAACTAACAAAAGTAAACATATCATTTTAAGTTTTTACTTAGACCAAGTGAGCTATAGATTTATAATGGAACACATACTATAGATTCATAGTAGTATACATCCAACTGCTATAGTAAATCTATATTTGCAAGCATGAACATGGGATGATCATCTCATATGTGTGTGTGCATATAAGACAAATTATTTTTGGAGAGAAGAAAAGATTAAAAATAAACTTTAACTGTATAGATTTAATAAATTTGGGTTGTGAATGGATTCTCTTCTTTTGGTTATCTAATTTTGGTTTATATCAGATATGAACTTATATCAGATATGAATTTAATATTTTAGAAAAATATAAATAAATGCAAATTTTATAATCTCTCTACTCTATGTATATTATCATTTACACATTACTTTTATAAATTAGAAGCTTATGTCATTGCTTCTTTGACCTTTTTAAAGGCCCAAATTTGTGGCATCCCAGCAAATCTCAGCCATTACGTTTGTGATTGTGTTCATTGCTAGTCCTCTAATTGTGAACAGAATGCTACCTGAGATCCTATTTTTTTTAATTGAACAATGAAGTAATCATGATTGTCTTTTCATCCATAAAATAGTATGAAATGGATCAATTTTTATAGATTATTATAATTTAAAAGTAAATAAGTATAGAAGATTTTATTAAATAAGTACTTTGACAATAATGAGAGACTTCAGTTTCAATTGTTTTTTAAAAAGATGCAATTTCTGTGTTGCAGCCTCCAATGAATATACACTCTATCGTGGTGCAAGTTCAGTGCATCAACAAAAAAGTGGGCACTGTTATCTACCATGAAGTTCGAATTGTGGTGAGAGACAGAAATGACAACTCACCCACATTCAAGCATGAAAGCTACTATGCCACAGTAAATGAGGTCAGTTTCTTTCCACTTTTCTCTGTTTCCTTTTTATCAATATATGTAACTGACTGCATATTATAAATATTTTGAAATCATCCCTCTGTAATAATAAAATAATAAACTTTTGAAATACCAAGAAAACATTTCAAAAATAGTACTTTAGAAGAATAAGGTCTAAATGACTTCTAATATGGTTTTAGGAATTTACTTTGATACAGAAAAAAATAATTATTTATAATAATGACCAAAATATTGATATTTGTATCATCTTGGACAATTTAATGTCTGAATCTATATACATACATGGTTGCTAAGGTTTATCAGCAGCTATTCTTATTGTCAGACATGACTGAGTGACTTCACTTTCACTTTTCGCTTTCATGCATTGGAGGAGGAAATGGCAACCCACTCCGGTGTTCTTGCCTGGAGAATCCCAGGGACTGGGGAGCCTGGTAGGCTGCCATCTATGGGGTCACACAGAGTCGCATATGACTCAAGCAACTTAGCGGCAGCAGCAGCAGCAGCAGTATTCTTATTGTAAAATAAGACAGACTAATTTTTTTCCGTTGTATCTCTGAGGCAGTAGCTGTAAAGTACTAGAAGAAAATACATATTTAAGATTTTATTAATTTAAAGTCATTTCCTCAATTTTAAAATCAAGTTTTGGCACATTAAAAATAATTAAATATATCCTGCATCAAACCTAGACATACAGTATTGTAAAGTAAAATAAAGTAAAATTTAAAAAAAATAAAAATAATAAAAATAAATATAATTAAAAACTAAGTTATTATAAAAATGCTCATCAAATTATCTAAAAAATATTTAAAAAGTAGTATCACTGATTTTATTGTGCTGTGCTAAGTCATCTCAGTCGTGTCTGACTTTTGCAACCCTATATACTGTAGCCCACCAGCCTCCTATGTCCACGGGATTCTCCAGGCAAGAATACTGGAATGGGTTGCTGTGCCCTTCTCCAGGTATCTTCCCAACTCTAGGGTCAGATCCACATCTTTATGTCTCCTTCATTGACAAGCAGGTTCTTTACCACTAGAACATTCTTTTTTTTTGTCATTTGTTGTTTACTTTGTTTTCCTTTTGAGCCAAAATCCATAAGCCAACTTGTTTTTTTAAATGGTGACTATTATACTAATTTGGGGGGATTCCATTAAATTATAAAATGTTTCTAAAGTATCTCTAATATATATTATGTGTAATTTAGACACAAAAAATGAACTACATTTTAAATAGCCTCTATTTTAGCAAATCATATTCCATGATGTCTTTTTTTTTAATCTTAAAAATACGTGTCTACTTTATAAGAGGAAATCAGTACACTTCGAGCATTAAAACAGCATTGTGCCCATAACTTCTATATTATTTTTGAAATTATTTAAAATGTGTCTTGTTGACTTCAAGGTGCTTCTGTTCCCCACAATTTAAAAGATATTTTTCATAATCTGAGAATTTCTAGATTTTATTGCCTTAAAAAATAAGCTTTTAAAAGTTTAACAGGCAAAGCTACCTGTCAGTCAATGCTCAACCTTTTTGAGCTACCTTTTACTTAACAGATTTCTGCTAAAACAGACAAATGCTAATTAATGTAACTAATCATGTTGCATAATAATTATTTAGCATTTTATTTTAGCATCTAAACTATACTTTTTGAATGAGCTTTTACTTTGTTTGAGTGCTAGTTTTGTTTGAATATAAACTGAAATATAAATTATCTTAGGCAACAGGCCTAATTTTAAAATCCGGTCTTGTACCATATTTAACTGTTCTTGGATACATGTCTTTATTTTCTAAAACAAAATTTATAAAGTTCAATTTGCACTCAAAGTATTCTATGTAATTTGGCTACTTCTACCCCAACTCAAAAAAATTTTTTTTTTTGGCACCTTGCTAAAAACTAACTTTTCCAATACTATTTTAATTGTGTCATTCTCCTTTTCAAAAATTGCATGATTTCTCATTATTATCAAGATAAAGATCATCTGTCTCCACCAGCTGACTTTCAAAGCCTTCTATTATGTGATCTTTTGTCAATGTATTCTTAAGTTCAGTTTCTCTCTGATAATACACATTCTGTTCAGATTAACTTCGTCATATCTTACAAATATACTCATTTCTTTGGCTTTACTCACACTGTTCAATTTACTTAGAAGGTAATCCTCCATACATTGCAAGTCTCCAAGTTTTATTCATTTTTTAAAGTTTAACTCATGACCGATTTCCATTTCCTATTTCTGTACTCATCCCGAGCTATACACAGTCATTGATCTTCAGTTTCTCCAAATTCTAAACTCCTATGTCATCTGGTTAAATGCAATTAGAATGATACAATTTGTAGAAACATTAAACATTTTATCTTAAATATTATTTGGAGAGGTAAGATTTCTATCCAAAACAGCCTAATTATGTTTTTCTCTCAATATGTTTCCCAAAACCAATTGAGACAATCCTATCACACTGATACTATGGTCAGATTTTCTAAGGTTTGTTTCTGTGGAACACGTGGAATTAACATTTTCCTTCACTGATTTTGTTTGTACTCTCTCATATCAATTTTCTTGTAAACAATATAGAGTTTATTTAAACACCAAAGCATAATTATTAAAAAAATGAAATTTAGCTATTTTTCTCATCTTATTTTTGAATAATTTTTAGTTTAATTGTCTTGAATGAGTTTATCTATGTATCTTTATCTATATATTTACTCTTCATCAGGGCAAATATATTACAACTTTATATATACCAATATATATTTATATGTATGTATGTATATGTGTGCATATATATATATATATATATATATATATATATATGTATATACTGCAACTACAGTGCTACCTGTAAAATAAAATTAAATAAAATGTATTTTGGAGAGGTTCGTGACATTGTACAGGAGACAGGGATCAAGACCATCCCCATGGAAAAGAAATGCAAAAAAGCAAAATGGCTGTCTGGGGAGGCCTTACAAATAGCTGTGAAAAGAACAGAAGTGAAAAGCCAAGGAGAAATGGAAAGATATAAGCATCTGAATGCAGAGTTCCAAAGAATAGCAAGAAGAGATAAGAAAGCCTTCTTCAGTGATCAATGCAAAGAAATAGAGGAAAAGAACAGAATGGGAAGGACTAGAGATCTCTTCAAGAAAATTAGAGATACCAGGGGAACATTTCATGCAAAGATGGGCTCGATAAATATTAAGAAATGATGGCAAGGATACACAGAAGAACTGTACAAAAAAGATATTCACGACCCGGATAATCACGATGGTGTGATCACTCATCTAGAGCCAGCCATCCTGGAATGTGAAGTCAAGTAGGCCTTAGAAAGAATCACTACAAACAAAGCTAGTGGAGGTGATGGAATTCCAGTTGAGCTATTTCAAATCCTGAAAGATGATGCTGTGAAAGTGCTGCACTCAATATGCCAACAAATTTGGAAAACTTAGCAGTGGCCACAGGACTGGAAAAGGTCAGTTTTCATTCCAGTCCCAAAGAAAGCAATGCCAAAGAATGCTCAAACTACCGCACAATTGCACTCATCTCATGTGCTAGTAAAGTAATGCTCAAAATTCTCCAAGCCAGGCTTCAGCAATACGTGAACTGTGAACTCCTGATGTTCAAGCTAGATTTAGGAAAGGCAGAGGAACCAGGGATCAAATTGCCAGCATCCGCTGGATCATGGAAAAAGCAAGAGAGTTCCAGAAAAACATCTATTTCTGCCTTATTGACTATGCAAAGCCTTTGACTGTGTGGATCACAATCAACTGTGGAAAATTCTGAAAGTGATGGGAATACCAGACTACCTGACCTGCCTCTTGAGAAATCTTTATGCAGGCCAGAAAGCAACAGTTAGAACTGGACATAGGAAAAGGAGTACGTCAAGGTTGTATATTGTCACCCTGCTTATTTAACTTCTATGCAGAGTACATCATGAGAAACACTGGACTGGAAGAAACACAAGCTGGAATCAAGATGGCCAGGAGAAATATCAATAACCTCAGATATGCAGATGACACCACCCTTATGGCAGAAATTGAAGAGGAACTAAAAAGCCTCTTGATGAAAGTGAAAGTGGAGAGTGAAAAAGTTGGCTTAAAGCTCAACATTCAGTAAACGAAGATCATGGAATCCTGTCCCATCACTTCATGGCAAATAGATGGGGAAACAGTGTCAGACTTTATTTTCTTGGGCTCCAAAATCACTGCAGATGGTGACTGCAGCCATGAAATTAAAAGATGCTTACTCCTTGGAAGAAAAGTTATGAGCAACATAGATAGTATATTCAAAAGCAGAGACATTACTTTGCCAACTAAGGTCTGTCTAGTCAAGGCTACGTTTTTTTCCAGTAGTCATGTATGGATGTGAGAATTGGACTGTGAAGAAGGCTGAGCACCGAAGAATTGATGCTTTTGAACTGTGGTGCTGGGGAAGACTCTTGAGAGTCCCTTGGACTGCAAGGAGATCCAACCAGTCCATTCTGAAGGAGATCAACCCTGGGATTTCTTTGGAAGGAATGATGTTAAAGCTGAAACTCCAGTACTTTGGCCACCTCATGTGAAGAGTTGACTCACTGTAAAAGACTCTGATGCTGGGAGGGATTGGGGGCAGGAGGAGAAGGGGACGACAGAGGATGAGATGGCTGGATGGCATCACTGACTCGATGGATGGGAGTCTGAGTGAACTCCGGGAGATGGTGATGGACAGGGAGGCCTGGCATGCTGCGATTCATGGGGTCACAAAGAGTCGGGCACGACTGAGCCACTGAACTGAACTGATTTTACTCTATGAAAGATTGCAAGATATTTTCCATGCTGTTTCTTCTTTCAGTACAAAACATACAATTAAGTTAATTATGATTAGAATGATCTAAATGTTTTTCTAAAACTAAAAATAAAGCCATTTGAGGTTTAAGAGACTGTTGGTGTCAAAATATTTTACACTTCATTAAAGTCCAAATGACAGTTATAAAGTCATCATCACAGATTTATAAAAGTGTCTTAAGGTCCTGATTAGTCACTCTCCTTATTCACTGTGAGAAAATTGAGACCTGGAACAGCACATGAATTGCCTACAAAGGTTTTAAATTCTTTTTTTGTGAGACATAAGATATTGAAAGTTGTTGTTTTTTTTTTCTCTCTCTCTCTGGGTAATTGGAGACTCTTAATTAATTTTGGACAATTGTGTCATTAACTAATTAGTCTGGCTGGTTTGAAGAACAAATTGTACAGTCTAATTGTTGCTGATCATTCTTAAGTAATTTCTGGAAGATAAATATTTTCTGGCAGTGACGTCTTTGATAACACATGCATCCCATTTCTAAACATTCCTTTTGACATAATAAAAGTAAACAAGGACAAATCAAGGCAAACATGTTTTCTTATGCTTGTGAAGAATTAATCTCAGGGTAATAGAAAGGTTATATTTGTCCTGGTCTTTAATAATCTCTTTACAGACAGGGCAATATTTTTAGTCAATATTAATTTGTTCTTTTTATCACCTTGACTATCACCCTAAATGTACTTTGCATCTGTGACATGCTGTGATTTATTGCAGATAATTTGTTGGTACTTTCTGGAAGAATGTTTTCTTGCATTTCTCTTGAGAGGTAGATGGTATACAGTTAAGAAAGAAAGAAAGAGAAAGGAAAGGAGAAAGGAAGAAAAGAAGCATGTATTTTGTAGTACTCTAGTATTTACTGTTGAAAAAATCTGCATAAAAGTAGACCCATACAATTCAAACTCATGTTGTTCATGAATTAATTATATATATAAAGCTTCTGAACTGTATTTCTTTAAGTGTCTAGGAACTCAGAGAAATACAGTTCAGATATAATTGAAAGGTTGGACTCAAGGAATTTGCCAGTGTTCAACTATTTTTGACCTAGAAAAATGGCAATTCATATTCTATAAAAAAAAACCTTTTAAGTAAAAATCCATGCTGCTGTATTATTGCAGTGTTTATATTGTGGTCTTATACTAGTCAAAAATGCACACTTCATGTCTGTTATCAGTACTATTGTCTCTTGATGGCGTTTTGAATTTATTTAGTGAACTGTTTCTATCAGTTTTTGCTTAAATTAGTAGTCCTTATTTCTGGATTGCCACTAAATTAACTATATGGAGTTCTGCACAATAAGCTTAAATTAAGAAAGAACAGAATTAAGGAATGACGTGAAACTGAAAAACACACTTCAGATCAGATCCTGAAAGGCACCATCATGCCTGTTCAGTTCTCCGATGAAAAAGAAAAAGAAAAAACATGATGTGGATAGCTAATTTGTAAGAATTATTGACCATGAGTTAGCAAAAATAAAATTTTCCTCCTAAAAAGATATTTAAACATATATTATTATATGTAATTAAAAGATAACACATAAAATATATAAGGAAATTGCACATCTTTTCTCTTTTCTTACTTAACATTCTTCAATATGTTTCTATAATATTGCTTTTGGACTCTTGTCCCCCTATATACAGAGGCAGTACTACATGGCTGTTTGAGGAGGTTTAGATTCACATAATCTCTATTATTTCCAGTCATGCAAAATATAAATCCTCTGTTTCTGATTGAGGGAGACTAGGTATATGGGACTAATTATTCTCTTGAAGATAACTAGAAGAGGCAAGGAGATATAAATAAACAATAAAAGAGACAAATTAATAAATAAGAGGAAAATAAATCATTAAATAAATAAATATATCTACAAAAAGACATTGAAGAACTAACAAGGAAAGATAAAAAATAAAAATTTGAATATATAGAGAATAAAAGGAACTTTTCACAATGATGAGGGTTCAATCTACCAGACACTTGTAGCAATTGTGAATACAATTTCACTTCATAACATGGCCTCAGCAATTACCAAGTGGATACCGAAAGAATTAAAGGAGAAAAGAAAAATCTCTTATCTTAGAGATAATTTAAAAACACATTTAAAACCTGTGGTAGGTAGAACATTAGTCACTCAAAGATGTCCTTATCCTAATCTCAGGCAAAAGAACTTTATAGATATGGTTAAGGTTATGGATGCTAATCAGTAGATTATGCTGGATTATTCTGGTGGGCCTAATCTAATCATACAAGCTCTTCAAAGGAGAGAAATTTCTGTGACTGGAGTGTCAAAGGAAGAGGATGTAGTGAAAAATATGAAACAGAAAGGAGAGTTGAGATCAAAGAGAATCAAAGAGTAAGAAGAAATTAAGCCACCTTTGCTGGTTTTAATGACTAATGAAGCCCTCCATAAGAAAGAGCTGAGAACTGAACTTATTTCCAGAGTCTCCAGAAAAGAATCCAGCCCTACCAATACTTTGATTTTAACTTGTTGAAACCTGCCTTCAACTTCTAACTTAGCTGTGAAATAACAAATGAATACTAATTTAAGCTACTAAATTTGCATTAATTTATTTTGGTAGCAATAGATACTTAATGTAAAACCACTCCCAGTGATTCACGAAATAGATAAGGGAAAAATAGCAGTAAGAAAATATACTTGAGCTATGGTATTAGCACCACTGACCTGGTAAGTTCTTATGGAAGGAACACTATACCTAACAACTGCGGAATTAATTCTTTCCAGTCACATGAAGCGTTTGCAAGAATTTACCAAATGTTAAGCTATAAAGGAAGTGTCAACATACTCCCAATGACTGAAATTACACAGAGTATGTTTTCTAATCATGATGCAGTTGAGCTTATAATCAATAAGATCACAGAATTAAATTAGAAACTTCACACTTATTCTGAAAATGACATATAAAACTCTCATTATTCCTAACTAGTATTATTGCATATGTAGAAACCCAATAGCATTTACATGTAGATTATTATAATTAATAAATGAGCTTAGCAAATCTGAAGACAAAGTCAGTATTAATTTTTTAATAAAACTGTAACAAAGAAGCAAATTGTAACAAACAAGAAGCAAATTGTAACAAGTCATTCCCTGATCATAGCACCTTCAATTATATCAGTTTACTCTAAATTAAATTGAAATTTTAATTGAAAAGAAGTACAATTCCACATCTTGGTAAAGATACAGAGTAAACACAACTTCTATACATTGTTGGTAAAGGAGTAAATTTGGACAATTACTTTGGAGATGTGTTTGTAGTTTCTACAAAAGATAAACAAAAAGATATCTTATGACTAAGCAATTCTGCTCTTGTGGTATGTATGTTCACCAAGTAACATGTACAAGAATACTCACTGACAATATTTCCATAATAGTCAAAATCTGAGACAACTCAACTGTCCAACTATGTTAGAGCTGGCTTACCATTTTTAATTGCATTTATCTTGAAAAAATAAACATTTCTCTGTGTTTCAGTTTCCTCATGTGAAAACTAGAAATGAAAATATTAGGACACCTACCTCATGTGGTTTAATGAATATTGTAATAAATCTTAAAGTAGAAAAGAAAAAAATAAAAAGCCCACAGATTTTAGTGTACAACATGTTACTTGTATGTTGTTTAGTCACTAAGTCATGTCTGACACTTTGCGACCCTGTGGACTATATATAGCCCAATACTGAAGTGGGTTGCCATTTCCTTCTCCATGCTGTTACTTGCATATTTTGTAAATAATTTTAAAATACAATCTGAAATGAGTTATCTCTATATCACTTATTTAAACCCGATATTATATTTACATGTGTTTATGTGTGTGTTTAATACCAGGCTTAAATAAGTGATACAAAGATTTAAAGCGCACATATTTATGTGTGGTGGTGGTGGTTTAGTCTCTAAGCTGTGTCTGACTCTTTGCAACCCCACGGACTTTAGCCTGCCAGGCTCCTCTGTCCATGGGATTTTCTAGGCAAGAATACTAGAATGGGTTGCCATTTCCTTCTCCAGGGGATCTTCTTGATCAGGGACCAAACCTGCATCTCCTTCATTGTGGGGTGGATTCTTTACTGGCTGAGTCACCAAGGACACTCATATGTGTATGTGTGTATGTGTGTGTGAGTGTGTGTTTTGAGTTAAATTTGAGAAGAAGCTTATACATGATAAAGTGTTTTAAGGAAGGAGTAAAAGTTTTCCAGATTATTATGATTAATTATATAGGCTAACAAAGTGATGATGACAGAAAAAGAAGCCCAGATTAAAAAAAAAAAAAAAAAAACCTTGGTAAATATGAGCTATGTGAATTACAGTACATTTTACATAGCCCTAGGGGGAAGTTATGTATTTATGTGAATTATAATCCCTTTTTTCATAACTCTAGGGAGAAATTATGTTTTAATTTGTATATGACTGTTACACTACTTAACATTTACCTTAGTTTTTGTGTCCCAGCAAAGCTAAGTTATATTAAATAGTATTAATATGACTCCCCTTTAACCAAATGTCTTCATTTTCCTCAATACGGTTTTTCTGCGCAGAGTTATGAAGTTCAAATGTAAAGGGTCCTAAGAGAATCCCAGTCAATTTAATAAATTGTGTTTGGTCAAGCTCTCTAAGTTCTTAAGAACAGGAAACTAAAGGATATTTCATAAATCTAAATTTAAAATGCCACTTATAATTTAGGAAAGTAAAGGTTAGGAGTGGAAATAATCTTGTTTTTCAGGAACAATCAAGTTGTTTCATAACTATTGACATTACAGTTATATCACAAAGTTATGTCCTGGTTAACAGTTTAAATATCTATAAGCTTTAAGTTTTGAGTAATTTTAATATTTATTTTTCTTCTCTGAATTTTAGCTATTACTCATTAGTAAGTAACTTGACACATTAAAATTTGTTCTTATCTAAAATTTGCTCACAGGCTTCTGCATAGACCTTCTTGCTAGTTTAGTGGCCTCATATATCCTGATGTTGACTGGAATTAGATCAGATTACAATGATAATGATAGATTCACTCTAACAATTATCATTTATGAGTGCTAAGTTTTTCCATGAAACATCTTGTTTAAAACTTACTTAAACCTACACACAAACTCAAATTATTTTATTTTTTTCATTTTGCACAATAAAATGAGGAAATACTGGGACAGAGAAGCATTTATTAATTTGCCTAAGATTTCACTGCTAATAAGTGGCAGATCTAAGTGAGAAACAGAGGCAGCTTCATTCCAAAACTGAGTGTTTGGCCACTATATTTTATAAATACATCAGGCAAAAGAATGATAGTGCTCAGAGACATGAAGAAAGAATGGGGGATAAATACAACCATTAAACTGAATAGTATTATTACTAATTTATTATTTATTTTTATTTTTTGCTGCCCTGGATCTTCACCACTGTGCACAGGCTTTGTCTAGTTGCCACAAGCTAGGGCTGTTCTCTAGTTGTGGTGTTTAGACTTCTCATTGAAGTTGCTTCTCTTGTTTCAGAGCATGGATCCCAGGGCACACAGGTTCATAGTTGTGACACGGGCTAGCTGACCTGCAGTATGTGGAATCTTCCCAGATGAGAATTGAGCCTGTGCCCCCCACACTGTCAGACAGATTGTTAAATGCTGGACCATCAGGGAAGTCCTAGGTAGAGTTCTAAGAGAAAGGCACAAAGCCTTTGATTCACTATAACCTAGGTTCTGATATAGTGTGACCACTTCCTCTCTGCACAATCACAGAAAATTGATTGATTTCTAATACACTTAGTTTCCTCACTGGAAAAATATAATATTAATTTCATTTATTGATCACTTATTGAAGATGAAAGGATACAAAGATGTTAAGTAGAACCAATGGTTCTAGGTGTGTTCTAGGCACTCACTGAATGGTAACAATGGCAATGGCAGTGAACTTTCTAATTATATCCAGCAATCTCTGTTTTTACCCATTCATGCTTCCCACAATTGAATTCTCAAGGGAAAGTACACTTGAATATTTTCATTATGCAATGTTTTTTGGTTGGAATATTTTGTAAAATTTTATTTTTGTTTTTGTGATGTTTGAGATAATAATTATACATCTCATATGCATTCTAACTATATTGCTAGTACTCAATATTTTTTAAACTAAGGAAAAAATAGTGTAGCAGAAAAATAAAAAAAAATATGAATAGGGCTGAATCCCATGAAATACTGAGACTAACAAATATAGTTCTAAACTTCATTCTGTTCACTGATGGGCACTTTCCTTAAGGTATATTTTTTCAGCTTCACATCACCAAAGATTCTCTCTTATATTTTCTCCAAACTTTGTGAGGTTAATAATCTTGAAAACCCCATTTAATGCACCATGATGGGTGCTGTAAAATATCTTATTTGTGACATAGTAACTATAGAATATAGTAACTATAGAATATAAGACGGAATATAAGATGGCATTGAGGTATCAGATTTGAACAGTCAAAAGAGGAATATATATATAGCTTTTATAGAACACATACATTCATATGAATTATAAAAAATAATGTAGTGATGAGCACATACCAACTACTTCTAGATTAGTAGACATATCATGTGAAGAGTACTTCATGGTAGCTGATAGAAATTTTACTTTAAATGCTGTTATATCTCTTTCTAACACAGCATTATTGTGCCTTTCAACAATACCCATTAGGTTAATGAAATCACTAATTTTTTTTTGAAAATAGACTCTGAAATGACTTTTTCCCTTAAGGTTTTTGTGTGTGGTTAAAAACATTTTAGTGATCAAACCCATCAGCAGGAGCTAAAAGCTGAACTTCAGCCAAATTAAATCGTAGAAAAGAGTGGGAACCTCTCTCTCTCTTTTGTTCTTTCTCTCTTTTCTCACTCTTTTTCTATCTTATATTTTGGTTAACAGTTGGTTCAAATGTATATTAAATATTTATAAGAACTAAATGTAATATAAAATTTTATCTTTAAAATATTTTCATAATAAATGATATGTTTAACTCTTGGACTTAGTTAAATACAAATGATTATGGCAATGGTCTGTTTATGTTCATATTTTCTATCATTTATGTAAACAACATAAGAAATATTAAGACCTAAGTAACATTTTAATAGAAGTAGTGAAGTTCCATATAAACCCACATCCATTTTCCTCTATCCTTAATGTGTTTCATTGGTATGGTACATATTTTAACAACTTGTGAGCCAACAGTGAAGCATTACTGTTAACTCAAATCCATATTTTATCTGCTACTAAGTCACTTCAGTCTGTCCGACTCTGTGTGACCCCATAGACAGCAGCCCACCAGGCTCCCCCATCCCTGGGATTCTCCAGGCAAGAACATTGGAGTGGTTTGCCATTTCCTTCTCTAGTGCATGAAAGTGAAAAGTGAAAGTGAAGCTGCTCAGTCATGTACGACTCTTCACTACCCCATGAATATCCTATTCCTTATCAAACCTGGACTCAGCATTTTTATTAGTGATTTATAAAACACTGATCTGTTTAAAAAAAATTGATGAAAATACAAATTTCAATGATTGGGTATATTTTCTTCCTTCTTCTCTTTGCCCCTTGAGCATGTACTGACATGCTTTTTTAAGACATTATGGAACCCACTGCTGCTGCTGCTGCTAAGTCGCTTCCGTCGTGTCCGACTCTCTGTAACCCCATAGACGGCAGCCCACCAGGCTGCCCCGTCCCTGAGATTCTCCAGACAAGAACACTGGAGTGGGCTGCCATTTCCTTCTCCAATGCATGAGTAATACACATTGGATTGCTAATGAAAATGTTAGCATGCTGAAATGGGAAATTTAGGAACTTATTGAATAATTTGCTTGCTTGCTGAGAACAAATTTTCTAAAATGCAGGCATGAACTAAATTAATTTTTTTTGTCGTTATGTAAAATATCTCAAAATTATCTTTTCTTTGGGCTAAACATAAGCTATATTTGATGGAATGAATCATCCAAATTGTATCATTTCAGTTTAATGTATATTTTGGCTCTGTTATGTGCCAAATTATATTTACTTCCTCTTTCATTGGGTTTCCCTCATAGCTCATTTGGTAAAAAATCCACCTGCAATGCAGGAGACCCTGGTTCAATTCCTGGGTCCAGAAGATCCACTGGAAAAGGGATAGGCTACCCACCCCAGTATTTTTGGGCTTCCCTTGTGGCTTAGCTGGTAAAGAATCCACCTGCAATGCAAGAGACCTGGGTTGGATCCCTGGGTTGAGAAGATCCCCTGGAGAAGGGAATGGCTACCCACTCCAGTGCTCTGGCCTGAAAAATACTGTGTAGACCATGGGGTCGCAAAGGGACAGACATGACTGATTGACTTTCCCTTTCCTCTTTCATTTCCCCTTTTTCTCAAAAGTTTCTTAGTAGCAAATTATGAAATTTCTGAAACAATGTATTTCACAGTGCTTGAGAATTAACTCTTTGAAGCCAAGTAATCTGTGTTATACTTTTTATATACCACCTATTAGAAATACGATAGGAGATAGAAGCTCTCTTAGCCTATTATAAAGCTTATAAAGTAAATATAAGACAAAATAATAATGTTAGAAAGTTGTGTTGAGGATTATAAGAGATAATGCTTTTAAAATATATAGTACAGGTTCTGGCCATCTTTTCTTGTAGGTCAGTTCTGCCCTGAATATATGTTTTTTTTTAAATAATTATAATTCTATAACTATTTTTAAAAAATGAAGGAGATCTTAAAAAAATAAAATGCAAAATAAATTAGTAAACAAGTGGGAATTAATGAGACTTTTTTGCCTGGGAAATTCCAGGGACACAGGAGCCTGACGGGCTACAGTCCATGGAGTCCTAAGAGTCGAACACGATGGAATGACAACACGTTGAAAATTTTTTCTCACAATGGGGAAATATCTGAATCTATCCAATTTTAGTTTTTGCTTTCCTGATTTAATTTTTAGCTCTGTGCTATTCTTTCACATTTCATTGTGACTATATCATCTCTTTCCATTTAATATATGCATTTTTGAACATCTGTTTTTCTCAGAATCATTTTGGTAGATCTAAAGGCACAGATGGTCTCCATGATGAAGCATAACAAGAGAGATTCCATATATAGTTAAGAATATTTTCTGCACATTTGGTTTTTTTTTTTTTACAGTTTCTTATGTATTTTTTTTTTTAACCAGGGAAGGTTTATTTTGACACAGAAATAATTTCAAACACAAAAATATAAAAATTATACAAGCTTTTTCTCTAAACCATTTGTGGTGTTACTAAAAAGAATCCTTCTTATCCCCAAATATCAATACTTTAATGTGTATTTTTGAAAGATAAGAATATTTTCCACATAACAATACAGCCATCAAAAATCAGAAAACACTGACACATTACTACTTCTAGTCCATAGTCACCATTCCAGTTCCATCGATTATCCAGATAATGTCTTAATTATAAACATTTATTAAATTCATATTCTGTGAAGACATTGTCCTTGCCCTCAAGGAGTTGAGTATATTAGCAGTTTACAATCTTTTTTTTTTTTTGGTTTATAACATTATATATTCTATGTGTATGATATTTTCATTTTTGTAATTACTACAGTGTGCTCACCATCTAAAGTTTAGTTTCTATCCATCACCATACCATTGACCTCCTTTACCAATTTTTCTCTAGCCCCTTTTTCCTTTAGTTATCATGACTCTATTATATCTATGTGTTTGTCTTTGTTTGGTTTGGACATTTATTTTTAATTTTTAAAAAATTTCCCATATAATGTGATTTTTTTTAATACTGGTAAAAATGTCTTTTTTTTTTTTAAGAAATATGGTCTATGGTGGGACATCCCTGATGGTCCAGTGATTAAGAGTCTGTGGTGCCAATGCAGGGCACTTGGGTTCAATCCTTGGACAGGGAATTAGATACCACATGTTGCAACTGAGTGTGAACATGCCACAACAAAGATTGAAGATCCTGAGTGCCACAACTGAGACCAAGCACAACCAAATAAATTAATTACTTTATAAAAGAAAGAAAGAAATAGAATATGGTCCATGGTATTGAAAACTTGATGTATTTAATCGAGGAATAAAAATCACTACTTATACAGCCACTTCCTTTCACAGAGTTTCTTTGGATAGAGAGTACTAACATTTAATCTACAGCACACAAAAGCGTCTGAAAAATGAAATAAGACTAAGCCCTCATTCCTTTTTCTTGTCTATTTCCCTTCTCCAAGGAATTAAGTATATTTTGGGAAACAAGAGATAGGTAAGAGAGAAAAAAAATGATATTAAGGGAAAGAAAAGAAGCACATAAAAATACATTTTCTAATTTAAGCCTATAAATGGAAATCAATCTTCCACCTGTTTTAAAATATTCAAGTATGCTACTATTCAACAACTTTCAATAAACTCTTTCATGTATATATTTTTGCTAATTTTAGCAAAAATTACTAGGCTACTTATTACTTTCTATAATAATAATCCTTTCTCTTGTTTTGAAAATACTTTTCTACATGAATTTGCTTTTAATCATATATTGAGAGGAAACTATTTTCAATATTAATTATCTAGCTTTCATGATAAAGAATGGAGTAAAGATTTTATGCACAGGTGCAAAAGCTATATTATGTTCAAGGGAACTTGAAGAACATATGGAATTCCTTTCTTATATTTTTCTTTTTGATTTCAATAAATCACAGCAAGATAACATCTGCTGAATGTGAATTCAAGAATGTGTACCATTTGTTAACATTTCTAAAAGTTTTAAGACAAACCTCAAATAAACATTTAATTTGAATGAATGTCTTAGCAAAACAAACGATATATCAATGAGTTAATATAAAACCAATGTAACGGTCATAGAAATAGTGTTTTGGCACATAATAAGCTTCAATAAATAATCACAGACTTGGAGATAATGTAATGTTATCATAGTGAGAAAAGCTGAAGTTCTCACTAATGCCCACCTCCTTACAAATGTAGAACTCCATTTCATTTGTGGAGACTGCAATGGTTTTTAAACATATCATTATTTCTGAGGCATATATGTAAGGTAGGGATGATTTGCAAGAGAGATTTATAAAACTACTTTATCAGAGGAGGAGGTTAAAGACTGAATTATAGCCAAAGCATGAATGACTTGCAGGTTGGAAAAATTATTTTTATGGCAAATGATCTTTGGACTATACAGTGCAATCAAAAAGACCCTGAAAATAAGTAAAGAGGGAAGAAGACAGTAATTAATCATTTTAAACTGGGTCTGTTTTCTAGAACTGCAATATTAGAAGTTTACAATATTTCACATAGATGACTATGGAAGCACTGCAGACAGTCTTCAAAGGATCGTATGTGTATGCGCAGTCACTCAGTCATGTCCGACTCTGTGACCCCATGAACTGTAGCCCACCAGGCTTCTCTATCCATGGTGTTTTTCAGGCAAGAATACTGGAGTGGGTTGCCATTTTCTCCTCCAGAGGATCTTCCTGACCCAAGGATTGAACCCAACTCTCTTGTGTCTCCTGCATTGGCAGGCAGATTATTCGCCACTGCACCAGCTGGGAAAACCCTCAAAGGATCATGGAGTATAATTAAAATACCAAAAGATTGCATGGCCCCTGTTGTAGTTAAATCAGCAATTGTTCCATAGAGTTTCACATAGTAGCCATACAGACCTTGTGACTTAGAACATGTGAGACCAATTTTTACATCTGCAAAATCAAATACTCAGCTTTACTTTTTCATTACTGAGAAACTTCATCAGGGACATATTAGTCAAACAGAACTGAGGGATACATGATAGATAGGTAAATAGACTGAGCAAGGGAGATTTATTAAAAGGAATTGGCTCACAAGATTATGGAGGCTAAGATGTTCTAGGATTTGAGTTGTCAAGCTAGAAACCCAGCCGATGTAATTCTAGTCAAAGACCAAAGTTTGAGAACTAAGAAAATTGATTGTGTAAATTCCAAGTTGAATCCAAGTCTGGAGGAAAGAGAAGACAGATGTCCTAACTTGAAGACAGTCAAGCACAGAGAGTGAATTCTTCCTCACTGAGCTTTCTGTCCTATTCAGGTCTTCAATAGGTTAGATGAGGCCTGCCCATATTTAGGGAAATTCCTGGTGGCTCAGCTGGTAAAGAAGCTGCCTGCAATGTGGGAGACCTGGATTCGATCCTTGGTTTGGGAAGATCCCCTGGAGAAGCAAAAGGATACCAACTCCAGTATTCTAACCTAGAGAATTCCATGAACTGTATAGTCCATGAGGTTGCAAAGTGTCAGACAGGACTGAGTGACTTTCACTTTCACCCACATTTAGGGGATGGAACAATCTGTTTTATTAAGTCTACCAATTCAAATGTTACTCTCATTCAGAAACACCCTTACAGACTCAATTAGAATAAAGTTTAACCAAATATCTGGGTACTTCGTGGCTTAGTCAAGTTGACATATGACTGCAACCTCCCTGTGACTGCTAAATTTATGCCATAAAAATATGAGAAAGTCATGAAATTAATGTCTTGCTGTTAATTAAATATGGAGGTGGAGGCTCCAGTTTCACTAATCGCGATAATTTGTACAGGATGTCACTTTCTGTTGGGCATTTGTTCTTAAGAGAAATTTGGTGTGAAGTCTAGTTCACAACAAACTGTAGAAAATTCTTAAAGAGATGGGAATACCAGACAACGTGACCTGTCTCCTGAGAAATCTGTATGCAGGTCAGGAAGCAACAGTCAGAACTCAACATGGAACAACAGATTGGTTCAAAATCAGGAAAAGAGTACCTCAAGGCTGTATATTGTCACCCTGCTTATTTAACTTATATGCACAGTACCTCATGAGAAATCCTGGACTGGATGAAGCACAAGTTGGAATCAGGATTGCTGGGAGAAATACCAATAATCTAGATATGCAGATGACACCACTCTTATGGTAGAACGTGAAGAGGAGCTAAAAAGCCTCTTGATGAGAGTGAAAGAGGAGAGTGAAAAAGTTGGCTTAAAGCTCAACATTCAGAAAATGAAGATCATGGCATCCGGTCCCATCACTTCATGGGAAATAGATGGGGAAACAGTGGAAACAGTGTCAGACTTTATTTTTGGGGGCTCCAAAGTCACTGCAGATGGTGACTGCAGCCATGAAATTAAAAGACGCTTACTCCTTGGAAAAAAAAGTTATGACCAACCTAGATGGCATATTAAAAAGCAGAGACATTACTTTGCCAACAAAGGTCTGACTAGTCAAAGCTATGGTTTTTCTAGTAGTCATGTATGGATTTGCAAGTTAGACTATAAAGAAAGCTGAGCACGAAAGAATTGATGCCTTTGAACCATGATATTGGGGTGTTCAGAGTCCCTTGGACTGTAAGGAGATCCAAACAGTCCATTCTAAAGGAAATCAGTCCTGAATATTCATTGGAAGGATTGATACTGAAGCTGAAACGCCAACACTTTGGACACCAGATGTGAAGAATTGACTCATTTGAAAAGACCCTGATGCTGGGAGAGATTGAAGGCAGGAGAAGAGGATGACAGAGGATGAGATGGTTGGATGGTATCACCGACTCAATGGACATGAGTTTGAGTAAACTCCAGGAGTTGGTGATGGACAGGGAGGTCTGGCATGCTGCAGTCAACGGGGTTGCAAAGTGTCAGACACGACTGAGTGACTGAACTGAACTGAATTGGATGTCTAGTGCACAGTAAATCAATTACAATATTTGTAACTGAAAAAATGTGCATTTGTCCAATGTAGACTAATGCATAATCTTACTCCACTGAAAATGTTTCTGTTTTGATAATATCTTTGAGTAGAAATATAGCATCTACTACCATTGTTAATGTTCTGTCATTAAATCATTATTATATGTAAATCATTGTCTACAGAATTCTAGTTCAGCTAATCTAATATACATGATGCTTCTGATATTTCATCCTTTTTTTAGAGAGCAGGGGGAAAACTAAACACTTGGATTCCTGATGAAGTGTATAAGAAAGTAATATCTCATCAATTGCATTTTAAATCATTCCTTTTTGATGACTTTTTGAGAATATTTCCAACTTGATATTATCATTATTTATATGAATTATTTCCCAGTTCAAGTGGTATTATTTTAGTTGTGCTTATTATAAAAATGCTACATTCTTCTGTATCCACATACATTGTCTCTTTAATTATTAAAGCCATTAAAGTCTATCATAAGGTATTGTTGTAAAATATGTATGAAATTTTTAGATATTCAATATTCAGCAATTGTTTATTTTAGCATTTTATTTCTACCAAATTGTCTATTTTCATGTAAATATATTACATGAGACTTCAAGAAATATTCAGTAGGTATTAACATCAGGGGTCTTCCCTGGTGGCTCAGTGGTAAAGAATCCATCCACCTGCCAATTCAGCAGACACAGGTTCAGTCCCTGGGTTAGGAAGATCCCCTGGTGAAGGAAATGGCAACCCACCCCAGTATCTCACCTGAGAATTCTACGGACAGAGGAGCTTGGCAGTTTATAGTCTATGGGGGTCGCAATAGAGTCAGATACAACTTAGCGACTATAACAACAAAAATATCAGATTATTGTTACCTATCAGTACAAGAACATTGGCGCCAGAGGCATTATTCTAACACTAACTGTGTACATTTAGCACAATATTATGATTTGTGAGGTGCTTTCCAAGATTCATCCTTCTCAATATGTACTTCAAAATGAGCAAGATATTTCTTCTCTAAGTATAAATTTGGCCTATAGTGATATCAACAAATTATGATATCATAAGATGTCCCTTCTTGAAGTCCTCACTTTGAACAAATGAAAACTAGCAGCCAGTTATGAACAAAAATACCTCTGTATTAGTTGTGGGATCCAACACCATATGCAAAGAGACCTGGAAGTAGAGACCTGTGCATTGGTGTGGAGTTCAATTTAGCTGAACCCACTGGACCTGCTGAACAAGGAACTGACCCTAACTTCTCAGGGCCATAGCCTGGGGGAAACCTGGGTAATGCTGATTTAAGCAGATAACCATGGATGAGAGAGATTTTGTGAAAGTCCAGTCCTCTCAAGGTGACATTCCAGCCCTCTCTTGGAGCAAAAAGTAATATGTTTGATTGAATTAGAAAGGGGAGAAGTGCCTTTTCCAGAAGGCACTGGAAAATGCTTTTCCAGTGTTACTCCTCCCTCTAAGGTAACACAATGTGAGGCTAAACTATCCTGGTGGAACCTCTCCTTGTAAAAGAAAGGGAGAGAGAGCAATTGGTGACTGCCTGACAACCCAAGCTGGGTCATACACAGTGGCAGCCCAATTATTGAGGCAGGACCTCCCTGACTCTGGGGA
Source organism: Ovis aries (assembly GCF_016772045.2). Classification (NCBI taxonomy): domain Eukaryota; kingdom Metazoa; phylum Chordata; class Mammalia; order Artiodactyla; family Bovidae; genus Ovis; species Ovis aries. The sequence goes on from NC_056075.1 coordinate 4,806,839, forward strand.
GGGAGGAGATGGGAAAGGATACAGGTAAGAATATCAAAAGATTAAAAGAATGAGGTTCCTCCTAACTTTGCTCAGAACATCAGTAAGAAGTCAGCCCACAGGCTACTTGGATAACCTCAAACAAGGATCTCTTCATTTGGCCTGTGGTCATCCCCAACACTCCAAATGCTAAACCTGTAAAATTCCCTACTCTATGGACATTCTCCAGCATCTCCAAGTGAGATGCTAAGAATGAACTTGGATAGATAGAGAATGTGCTCAGAAAATCAGACCAGGGACCGTGGGCAAAGGAGACACCACAAATTTAACTACAGTGCCACCTTTTGGAAAACAAAAGAAGTTCTCAGCAGCCAATCCAGTGTGTTCTTAAAACCAGGGGGAAAAAAAAAAAAAAAGACAGCCTTAAGAATTCAGCCACACCAGGGGCTTCCATCATAGTTCAGTCAGTAAAGAATCTGCCTGCAGTGCAGGAGGCCTGGGTTTGATTCCTGGGTTGGAGAAGGAACCCACTCCAGTGTTCTTGCCTGGAGAACCTCCTGGACAGAAAAGCCTGGCAGGCTACAGTCCACGGGGTCCCAAGAGTTGGACACGACTTAGTGACTAAACTACCAGAGAGCAACAAGTATGGAGCAAGTATATTCATACAAGCAATATGGGTTCAGTCCCTGGGTTGGGAAGATCCCCTGGAGTAGGGCATGGCAACCCACTCCAGTATTCTCACCTGGGGAATCCTATGGACAGTGGAGCCTGGCGGGCTAAAGTCCATAGGGTTACAGAGAATCAGAGACATGACTGAAGTGGTTTAGCACACATGCACGCCCTACTACATTGAATGCAAAAGCAGCCAATGCAAAACTTCAGGAAACGTGAAGAGTCAAACAACGTGTAATCACCAAAAGAACAATTATCCCACAGTAATCAAATCCCAAAGCGTGGAATTTGGTACTTTACCTGATAAAGAATTCAAAATAACAGTTTTGAAAAAAGTAAATGAACTACAAGAAAACACAGAAACACAATTCTGAAATCAGAAAAATGAATAAAATGAGACATTTAACAGAGAAATTGTAAAAACCAAACCAATTCTGGAGCTGAAAATTCAATGAATAAAATGGAAAGTGCAATACAAAGTGTCTACTCTAGAATAGACCAAACATATTAAATAAAGTGTTTTTAAATAGAAACACACATAAAACAAGGTTATGTATTGATTTGTTGATGAAAAATGTTGTAACCAGAGGCTTGCAAAACTTAATCCTGTATTCCCCTCAGCAATGTAATAACCCTGCATTTCCCCTAAGAGCAATGGTTCAGTCCTTGTTAATTTAGTGTTCATGGTGACTTTATAGTATAAAACTACCATGGGTGATAAAAATCAACTATATTTATATAAAATGTGGATACAATGCTTCAGTGAGGAATATTGCAAGAAAAATTAGTAAGGGAATTTTCCCTTTTGAAGCATTGTTCCTGATTTTTAGGTTGGCTCAAGCAGCAATGGCTCACAAGATAATTGAACAGTTAGCTACTCCCATTTTACATTCAAGTTTCCGTTACACAATTTCATGAAATATTGAATTTTCTTGCTTTATTTTCTTTAATTATTACATGTGCATTTGTGCATTTTCTATGTTTTCCTAATAGTTGCATAAAATCATTTGTGGAAAAAGACACGAACTAAATAAACAAGTAACACCCTCAGGCAGCTGCCCAAGGTGATAATCAGCCCACACATAGAATGCCCTTCAGAAAACCAAATTTATATTTCTGAGACTTGTTGAAATGTTAAAGGACATGGAACACGACCATCTGTATGGCATATGTACCCTGAAAATTCTGTTTAATGATGTATAGGGAAACACATTTTAACAAACAACTTATCATATGAAGATTTTCACTCCCCACATAATATTTAGAAATATGTCTTATTTATATAATGTGAATATGTGTGTGCACATAGATATGTACATATTTTTGTTGGATATGTATATTAATGTATTCTATAATATACTTATTCATTTTCTATATGCATATATAGATATATATTTATTTAAAAGCATATTGCATATTCTAACTCTCTTTTGCTTGTTTGCATTTGTATAGGCCATTTCCTTGGAGCCCTTTGACTTTTGCCAGACCTTCCATATTAAAACAAAATTTTTATCCTCTTTTTTAACTAGCTGTTTCTCCTATATTAGCTTTAAACATTCCAAACCCTAGCTTATATCTAAACAGGTCCATATCTGAGTGGTAGATGATGAATAAATGTGTGTAGTTCAATTACTGATACATCTTAACATTGCATTTTACATGTGTCTGTCTGTGTGTGGATGTTTACTTATCCCAATAGCGAAAATGAACAATCTATGCTAATATGTTTGGTCTAAATGTGCAACTATGGAAGGAAGTAAAACTCACTAGTCTATGCAAACGTTGAACTAATAATTCGACATACTTCTTGCCATTTGCTGTCAACAACTGAACATCACATTTTCAAAGTTGGGTCACAAGTCTCGTGAAGTCGTGAAGTCGCTCAGTTGTGTCCGACACTTTGTGACCCCACGGACTGTAGCCCACCAGGCTCCTCCATCCATGGACTTTTCTAGGCAAGAGCACTGGAGTAGGTTGCCATTTCCTTCTCCAGGGGATCTTCCCAAGCCAGGGATTGAACCTGGGTCTCCCACATTGCAGGCAGACTCTCTACCGTCTGAGCCACCAGGGAATCGCAGTCTATTTTCAAAAATTTCAGACACCGACTGTTCAAGATTTCTGGCTTTTTCCTTTTATGTGTGTTTTTTTGGGGAGCGGGGGTTAATTTTGTAATTCAACTCTGTGGCACAGTTATCTACTTTGGCAACAAAGATCTTTAAATATTCTGTTTTATTAAATATCAAGAAGCAAAATTTTGCCATTCAATTTTAAATTTTCATAATTAAATATATCAAGAGTGAGTAAATTTTTGTAAGATAAATCAAGACACAACTACAGTAGAGTGGGTGAATTTTTACAAAAGAGTGACATATTTGGGGACAGGGACTACATTAAAAATATTAAAATGTTGGCTTGAAAGCCTTTTAGTTAACTATTTCCAATGGTGTGTCCATGTTTATATATGTGCTATTTAAACCATCTCCTCTCACTTTATCCTCAGTTTTCTTTGAGCTGCAGAAAGTCAAAGTTTACCTTTAAAATCTACTTGCCAGGAGGACTGACTTTATAAATACACTACTTTGTACTTACAGTTCCCCAAACCATGGGCTTCCCAAAGCATAGTTTTAAAATCACTTTTAATTGCAATTGTATCCTTTTTCTAAATCAGAGATCGCAAACTACTGTGGTTGCTGTGCCAGTGGATATGCTGGGGTGTGGGGGGTATTAAATTCATAATATAATTCTTTAAACACTATTGTCAACTTTGGAACCAAGAGATTTCTTATGAAATTGGAATATTAAAAGATGTAGTATTGGGTTGGCCAAAAAGTTCATTAGGGTTTTTCTACAACATCTTTTCCACAACATCCATGACATCACTGGAAAAATCTGAATGAACTTTTTGACCAACCCAATAGCATTGTCTCCATATTCCATTATGAGAGTTTCCTGAGGCTGAGTAGCAGATATCCTTTTAGAGAAGGATGTATTCTTTAGTCGCCACATTCCCATGAGATGTGCTTCACTCCTTTACATTGCCTGATGGATCCCTATAGATATCTAGGTTTGTCATCCCTGAAAATGGAAGTAAATGAGATGACTCTTCTTTTCTCTCCCTCTGTGAAGCTATTTCTCCATGAAGGAATCCTATTTAAAAGCTAACAAAACATATCTCAGAACAAAGTGTAAAAGTCTGTTTTCTTTAGAGGCACAGGTCTTGTGTTTATTGGCTAAGCTCATTTATTCATTGTGACAGCGCAATAATTAAGAAAGTAAAGCGTAAAATGTAAGAGTAATGGAAAAGATGCCGTGTACTGACACGGAGCAGGGAAATGCTATGTCAGGAATGGTTTAGAAGCAGATGACACCTAATTAAGTTGAAAAATAACTAATGAGAAGGATTCCATCTAAAACTTGAGAACTGGAGACTCTGGATGTAGGAATACATTGTGAAAAGACTTAAAAGTAAGAGAAAACAGTGGTGATTCTCTGATGGAGATTAATAAGAGGTAAAGCTAGATATTCAGGCCAACTGTGAAATCATGGTCTTATATGACACATTATGTTTTATTGTTGGTTCAATTCAAAATGAAAAGATATTACTATCTCTCCAATTCTATCAGACAATGGCTTTCTACTCAACCAGTACTACAATCACTAAAGAAAATCCCAGCTTTCTCTCTCCTTTGATAGATAAGGAATCCATAGTCTCTAACTTTCTTCCTCAAATTTGCAACCTGCATGTAATTACCACCCTGGATTTCATTGATCTCACTGATTTTTTTTTAATTTTAAAATAAAGTGATTGTTGATAATTCCTTCATACACTATAAATCCTAGCTTATAGATAATCTGATGCATCAAAGTGTTTTTAAGTAGGAACAACAGATGCATTTTCTCCACAAGTTTAAGATGCTAATGTTTATAAACTGGTCCAAATGTGCTTCACACTGAATCAGGGGCTTCAATTTCTTTATGCAAAGCAAGGACTCTGATGTTGGAAATTTCCAGAATTGTAGGAACTCCTGCATAAGGTTTCCAAGTGTTCTTTTGAAACACTTCGAGTCTGTGTTTGTGGGCTGCTGCCTACTTTTTCCCTTTGTGTGATTAATAATTGTGGGTTTTGTGCTGGAATATTTCCGGTATGCTGTCGATCAAATGAGAATTGACAGTTTGTCTTTTGTATTCTTTGCAGCTCACTCCAGTTGGCACCACAATCTTCACAGGATTTTCAGGAGACAATGGAGCTACAGACATAGATGATGGCCCAAATGGACAGATAGAATATGTGATTCAGTATAATCCAGATGATCCAGTATGTAAATATCTACTTGCAATGTAACTTCACTACAAGGAGTAAAATTAATATTTATTTAAGCTGATATTTATTATATTCTTCTATTGTTCAGTTCCTAGAACCATGTTAGTAATTGTACTATTATTAATACCTATCCCAAATTACATTTTATGATATATTTTTGCTATATTTATAGGCTAGTTTTGGATGGGTTTTGTTGGTAAAAGTTTTAAAATATCTTCATAGGTATAATAAGTCATTTCTATTAAATCTCTGTTATGTTAGTTGACTCCTAAGCATTCTAAATAAATCACTTCATGTGTTGCTACCAATGTAACACATATGTTTTATGGAACTTGCAAATTAATACCACCACTACCCCTTCTCCACCAGTGAAACCTGAGATAGAAAAGAGGACAAAGCCTCTAATGATAGCTTGTGTGTGTGTGTGTGTGTGTGTGTGTGTGTGTGTGTGTGTGTATGTGTGTTTGCTTCAGACAATGGGGCTTCTATTCTGTGCTCTAGGCTAAGTTCTTTCTAAGATATAGGATATATAATACAAAAAAAAAAAAGAAAAGAAAAAAAGAATTGTTTTCTGGAAACTAGACCTGAAATTCCTGCCTGTTATCTTTCTCTTCCTCTTTTCCCCAAGGCAGCTTCTCAGAATACAAAGGGCACCTCAAAGCAGTTTTACAATCACTTAAGTGATGTTTAATTAATGTTTCTCCTAACATTAAACATAAGTTTAATATTAGGAATATAAAAAGTAGTGACATTAACATGTCTTTGTTTTTAAATTATATATCTCATAAAAGCTCTAAACAAAAAATCTGTTGAGCTTACAGATACTAAGACTCTTCGTAAGGTCTGCCTCACAAATCGATTGTCAATTATGAATGCAGTTTCTCATTTTATCGCCACAAATCAGTTAGTAACAGGATTTCTACTGTATAGGAGAGAACACATGTTCACAGGTGACATGACTTGCCTGGTTGTTATTGCTGTTGTTCAGTCATTAAGGCATGTCCATCTCTTTGTGACCTCATGGATTGCAGCACCCCAGGCCCCCTTGTCCCTCACTATCTCCTGAAATCTGCTCAGGTTCATGTCCACTGAATCAGTGACGCCATCTAACACACAGCTATTTCTAAGCTGAAGAGTCAGGACTTGCTTTCTGAGTAGTGTGTGCTCCACTCTTCCTCTGTTGTGCTCTAATAAAATAGTTGCAGCACTTGTGTTAAAATTTTCAAAAAAAAAAAAAAAAAAGTGGAGAGCAAAAGCAAGACACCAAAAGCCTGTGAGTATAGTAGGGAAAAGGGAAGATTAGGGGATATTTTGTTTGTGTTTTTCCCCTAAAAACTATGCCTCCACATGTTTATAGGCAGACACAGTGAAGCCAAGAGATGGAGAGATAATGAGAATGTGATAGAAAAGGACAGTAATGATGTAAGGTGTTACACTGAAGTAGAGTGGAAAAGATGAAAGAAATAGAAGAGAAGAGGGCAAGAGAAACATTTTTTAAAAGATAGAAACATGGGGCTGACTATACAGAATATTTCTAAACCGTTTATTTTCTTACTATTCTGATTTTTAGAATAATCAATTGTATGCATGTATCATGTTTTTAGCTTATATTTTATGAGGGTCGTCTTCTAATCTTTACTCCTCAGTTTGTAAAAATGAAACTCCCACAAAGTAGAGGATGGTCAGGTCATGTATTTTAAGGAAATATTTATTATGTTGCATAAAAGAAAGGAACTTATCCAAGGTTTGATATATTATGAGAAAAAAAATGTATTACTTGGAAGATATCTCATAGAATTTTTGAGAGGCTGAAATACCTTGTTAGCTATGCAATAATTCCTTCTGAATGCTTCTTTTCAAGGATTTGTGGGCTCAGCATGAAATATAATATCATATACGTTTACTACCTACAGATAGAATAAGTCAGTCACATGCAGCTTCCAAATTGCAAAAAGAGAGAGAGAGAAAAAAGTACTTTAGCAAGCTAGCACTACTATAGAATAAAGAAAGAAATTATTTGGTCATGGCTAATTGGTGAGGCAAAAGATTAAGACGTCATGACAGCACTTACTGAGTGTGTGTGTTGAAAGAGTAAGCATTAACCAAACCACATTCTTATAGAGTGAATCCAACTTTAATCATCATAGAGACTTAATGATCAACACCAGTTTCTTCTCATGTAAAATCTCTTGGACACTATCTTATGATATTCATATTACTAAATTATTAAATCTCTAGAAATTCTGCTTGGACACTATTTATGATATTCATATTATTAAATTATTAAATCTCTAGGAATTCTGCTTATAATTAATAGCATAGTTATATTATCTAGCTTATTTCTTAGTGTCAAACCAAACTTGTATGTATTACAAATGTGTGCATGCTTAGCCACTTTGGTCATGTCAGACTCTGCAAGTCAATGGACTATGGTCCACCAGGCTCCTCTGTCCAGGGGATTCTCCTGTCAAGAATGGGAATGGGTTGCTGTGCTCTTCTCCAGGGGATCTTACCAATCCAGGGATCGAACGCACATCTCTTATGTCCCCTGCATTAGAGGCAGATTCTTTAACACTAGTTCCACCTGGGAAAATATGTAACCTCAGAATGTGAACACTTCTGGCTTTTGCAAACACAATATAATTTTTAAAATAAATTTTATATAATTAAAATTAGTTTATTTAAAATTGAAGATGTTAGTTGCTCAGTGTGTCCGACTCTTTGTGACCCCATGGACTGTAGCTCACCAGGCTCCTCAGTCCATGGGATTCTCTAGCCAAGACTATTGGAGTGGGTTGCCATTCCCTTCTCCAGGAGATCTTCCCGATGCAGGGATTGAACCTGGGTCTCCTACATTACAGGCATATTCTTTACTGTCTGAGCCACCAGGGAAGCTCAATTTCACATTCAAATTTAGTTTTCTCTTCTCTCTTAATAAAAACAACAACGAAAAAATGACAACCCTGGTCCTTATTTCCAATAAGCCAACAATCAGCTAGAGTTGAATTGTTTTCCCATAAACAAACTTCTATCATACAGACAATATATGTATATCCACTTCACCTCTGTCGTGTCACTCATTTACATTATCCAAGTAATCGTTGTAGAAATTTACAAATATTTCTGCTCTACTGTAATGCAAAGTATTTTTTTTGCATTTTTATTGGCATATAATTGCTTTACACTGCTATGTCAGTTTGTGCTATAGAGCAAAGTGACCCAGCCAGATGTATACATACATCCCCTCTCTTTTGGATTTCCTTCCCAGTTAGGTCACCACAGAGCATCAAGTGGAGTTCACTTTGCTGTACAGCACGCTCCACATTAGTTATGCATTTCATACATAGCGGTGTATGTATGTCAATCCCAATCTCTTCACTCATTCCCCTCCCCTTGGTATCCATGTGTTTGTTCTCTCCATCTATATTTCTATTTCTGTTTTGTAAATAGGATCATCTATACCATTTTCTGGCCTTCCCTGGTAGCTCAGCTGGGTGGAGAAGATTCTCTGGAGAAGGGATATACTTCCCACTCCAGTATTCTTGGGCTTCCATGGTAGCAGGGATGGTAAACAATCTGCCTGCAACGTGGGAGACCTGGGTTTGATCTCTGGGCTTGATCCCTAGGTTGGGAAGATCCCTGGAGGAGGGCATGGCCATCCACTCCATTATTCTTGCCTGGAGAATCTCCATGGACATAGGAGCTGGGCAAGCTACAGTCTATGGGTTGCACAGAGTCAGACATGACTAAGCACAGCACATACCATTTTTATAGATTCTAAGTATATGCATTAATACACAATATTTGCTTTTCTCTTTATGACTTACTTCACTCTGTATAACAGTCTGTAGGTTGATCCATGTCTGTGTAAATGACACAGCTTGGTTCCTTTTAATAGCTGAATAATATTCCACTGTATCTAAGTACCATATCTTCTTTATCCATTCCTCTGCTGATGGACATTTAGGTTGCTTCCATGTCCTGGCTGTTGTAAATTGTGCTTCAATGAACATTGGGGTGCATGTATCTTTTCAAAGTATGGTTTTCTGCATATATATGCCCAGGACTGGGATTGCTGGATCATATTTATTTTAGTTTTCTAAGGAACCTCCATACTGTTCTCCATAGCAAATTGTTCACCAATTTACATTCCCACCAACAGTGTAGGAAGGTTCCTTTTTTTCCCATACTCTCTTCAACACTTACTGTTTGTAGATTTTTTGATGATGACTATTCTGAGTGATGTGAAGTGATACCTTATTGAACTAATTGTATTTTTAAAAGTGAAAAGAAAATTTCAGAAAAAAAAAGAATTTGTCTTCAAATGTTCTATGGAATTTTTAATTTTAGAGAGCTTATCTTACTCAGAAAAATGCAATTCTGTTAGGTATCATTCTGATAGTTTATTGATAAATCTTATTATTAACAGATTGATAAGACTGTTCATACAATAGATTATCATATCAGTTTTCTTATCTTGATCTTTTATTATTTTATGCCAGACTTAGGGGACCTTTATTCTGCATTTCAAGTGCTTTTCCCAAAAGTAGTAAGGAGAGATCTGATGACATATCCCTTATAGCAGTGTCCAGTGGACTGAAAGCAGCACAGCATTTTTATTAAATCCCACTGCCACTCAGAAGAACACTTAGGACATTTAAGTAAAATGCTTGGGCTACTTCTTTCTTGGAGGTAGTAGGGTGGTCTTTCATCATCTTCTCCTCAGTAGATTGTCCTTCTTTTCTAATGTGCTTGATTCTGTTTAAATTTTGAAGGAACTGAAAAGAAAAAAAAAAAAGAGAGAGAGAGAGAGCCATCATTTATTCTGTAATGTAAAGGGGTGTAATTCTTTTGAATTTCATGAATCAGGAAGATAAAATCACAGTTTAAATGCAAAAGATGTTTAACGAATCATTATCTCGAAGTAGTTTTGAATATAGGTCAAAGTCCAAATTTCAGATATTACTAAAATATCTGGGCTAAGCAAAAACAATATTGCTTAATTTTAGATAGTTTACTAAAAATATTACCTTACACTTTGATACTTTTTTTATAGAATATATTATATGGGATAGTTGCATGGCACCGTAGTCATATTATTATTTTTTAAAATAATGAACATTCATGTTTAATTCAGTTCAGTTCAATTCAGTTGCTCAGTCGTGTCCAACTCTTGTGACCTCATGAATCGCAGCATGCCAGGCCGCCCTGTCCATCACCAATTCCCAGAGTTCACTCAAACTCATGTCCACCAAGTCGGTGATGCCATTCAGCCATCTCATCCTCTGTCGTCTCCTTCTCCTGCCCTCAATCCCTCCCAGCATCAGGGTCTCTTCCAATGAGTCAACTTTTAGTATGAGGTGGCCAAAGTATTGGAATTTCAGCTTTAGCATCAGTCCTTCCAATGAACACCCAGGACTGATCTCCTTTAGGATGGTCTGGTTGGACCTCCTTGCAGTACAAGGGACTCTCAAGAGTCTTCTCCAACACCACAGTTCAAATGCATCAATTATTTGGCACTCAGCTTTCTTTACAGTCCAACTCTCACATCCATACATGACCACTGTAAAAACCATAGCCTTGACTAGATGGACCTTTGTTTGCAAAGTAATATCTCTGCTTTTTAATATCTAGGTTGTTCATAATTTTCCTTCCAAGGAGTAAGCGCCTTTTAATTTCATGGCTGCAATAACCATTAGGTTTTTGCTTAAAGTCTTTGTGTTAAATTTTGAACCCAGGTCTTTTCACTGTGAGTCTGTGACATTTTAAATTTGCAATATACATGTGCTTTTGAAGTTAAACAGAAACTTCTAAATACAATTTCCTAAGACAAGGAAATAAAGTATATTGTATTTTTTCCTGCATTACTGAATACTCATATGTATATTTGTGTGTGTTTCTGTAGCAGGGACGAATGAGTTTGTAGAAAACAGAGAAACAATCATCAGAGTGCTAGAATTTTGCTAGGAGCAAATTAGTGTTGTACTTCCCAGTGAAACTTATTTGTGCCTTGGTTCTGTCATTAGGACCAGGAAATATATATGTACGTGTTTGTGTGTGTCTCTGTGTGTGCAGGTCTCAAAACCAAATCTCTCTGCTTTTGAATTGAATTTCTAGTCCTTACAGTTGAATGGAGAATATAAAAAGCAATATTTATAAATGTAGCATGAATATGAGAAGCCAAACAGAATCTTTCCTGATTATTAAAAAATGATGGATGACCAGAGTTCTCAGCTGAGAACAGATAATTCAAAGTATGTCATTCTCTGTTTCCAGATCATCTACATCTCTGGAACTCAACACCTCCTTAAATGGCTAGGGGAGAGGTGTTATTTTATCTCTATTGGTACTTATTCAGCTTCGCACAGGTTAATAAAGAGGGTCATAGGGGAATGAGTGCGCTCTAGAGAAACATGGAATTGATAGAGTCAACATTCTGTCTCCTCCTTTGCTTAAGTCAGTGTGAGTATGTGTGTTGAGGGTGGGCATTATATATGCCTCCTACACTTTTTCTCATACTTCCAGCAGTGATAAAATAATTTAAACTGCCATATATGCCCATTTACTCAATGGAGATTTGCCACTTTAGTTACTGAGATACTAAACTGCTAGGAAGTTGTGAGTGGACCTTTCCTAATGGAGACCAGATGCTTGGGGCCTGTGGATATTAAGAGGCTTAGTCATCATTGGAATACCTATTTAATAGCACTAGGCAGGTAGAGGTCAGCATTTAAATTCTCATCACCCAAGGAAACCTGTGCTAATTTGTGCTTTACAGAGTAGTGTCCAAAATTAACAGAAAGTGGGTCAGGGACTTACTTCCAAAAAATGTAGGTGGCTTAAGGAAAAGGATATGCCTGTGCTCCTACACCGGAGAAGGCACTGGCGACCCACTCCAGTATTCTTGCCTGGAAAATCCCATGGACGGAGGAGCCTGGAAAGCTGCAGTCCATGGGGTCGCTAGGAGTCGGACACGGCTAAGAGACTTCACTTTCACTTTTCACTGTCATGCATTGGAGAAGGAAATGGCAACCCACTCCAGTGTTCTTGTCTGGAGGATCCCAGGGACTGGGGAGGCTGGTGGGCTGCCGTCTGTGGGGTCGCACAGAGTCAGACACGACTGAAGCGACTTAGCAGCTGCAGCAGCAGTGCTCCTATACTCCTCTCCTTTGTTGATGAAATAAATCCCTAAGGATAAAAGGAGAGGAAAATGAATGGTAGAGGGAAGGAAGGTATAGACTTTTCTTCCCCTCCCAACTCAAACAGTTCTTTGACAAAGTCTAAGACTGAGATACTGTTGATATGCATGATCACACACACATTTATCTGTATCAGAGAATTGAAAAGTTATAGGATCTTATTTCCTGGTGATCTAATGACTGAAACAAGGCACAGATATGTTTCATTGGGAAATATAGCAACACTAATTTGCTCCTAGTAAAATACCAGCACTCTAGTCACTGTTTCTCTGTTTCCTACAAACTCATTCCTACCTGCTACAGAAACACACACAAATATGTGTATGCATATTTAGGGACACAGGAAAAATTACAATGTAGTTTGCGAAACCTCGTTCCAGCTAATTTCCTCTGAAATTGTATTTAGAAGTTTCTGTTTGACTTCAAAAGTACATACATGTTATAAATTTAAAATGTCATGGACTCAGTGAAAAGACCTGGATTCAAAGTTCAACACAAAGAAGGACTTTAAATAATAATAAATATTAGTATTTATTATTATTATGTTTAAAAGTCCATCCCAATTTAACATAACTACCTCCAATATAAAGAAAAATGAAAGAATTGTCCATCTTAAAAATGTGTTACAGGAGCTTAGGGACTTCCCTGGTGGTTCAGTGCCAAAGACTCATGCTCCCAATGCAAGGGGCCCGAGTTTGATTCCTGATCGGAGAACTGGAGCCCATGTGCTACAACTAAAAAGATTCTACATACCTCAGTGAAGACCTGGTGTGGTCAAATACATGAATATTTTTAAAATGTATTTCAGGAGCTCACTATTGAGTTGAGTTCACAATTAAATGACAAAACTCTTATATACTTAACTTGATCCTTTCTATCTTCTAGTTTATTTTTTCTCAAAGTAAAATCTAAACCTTCTACTTGAGAATTACCCAAGAGTTTTGTTAGAAATACAGAATGTTTGAGAATTCTGGAATTTGGAGGAATAGATACTTGGAATCTGAACATAAGTAATACATTTCTATGATCCTTATATACTCTAAACTTTGATAAACATTGTCACATCACCTTATCACATAGCAATTTAAAAAAACTATTTTCTTGCTAAATTTTGCTCTTTTTTTTCTCCTTAGGTAGAACTCTAGAAATGTCATTAGAGCAGGGCATTTATTTGAGTTGATCTAATCCAATATTCGTCTTTTTTTTTCCCCCAATATTCTTTTTGTTAGAGGAAAAATAAAGAGCATCCCAAGCATTTACCTACATTTTGCTTCTGCTTTTTCTCATGATTATTATTCTATTTTTTCAAGACAGAATGCACACTTCATAAATAATTGTTTATTAATAAGTTAGCTAATTTTAACACAAAGGCTTTTCATATACAATAATTTATAAACAGCATTGATCTTAAAGCTGATAGTCTCCTTATGTTTCTTGGAACATAAATATTGATGGAACTTCTAGCACATGGAAAATCTCAGGTATCTATAAAAGAGTGATTTAGAAAATAGAAATCAGGTTTAATCAAAAATGTGTTATAGGAGCTTAAGAACTTTCCTGGTGGCCCAGTGACTAAGACTCACACTCCCAATGGAGGGGGCCCAAGTTTGATCCCTGATCAGAGAACTAGGGTCCATGTGTCGCAACTAAAAAAAATTTTGCATGCTGCAGTGAAGATGGATGTTCCATCCAAAAAGTGCTCTTAAGAACAATGACAATCCTTCATTAGCAATAAAATCCCTAATTACTAACTGTAATGTTAATAATAATTCTACTAATAACAATTGTCAACTAAAACAAAATCACAAACATGCATTACGTCACTTGACTAGAAACATCAAGGTAAGTATCTCCAGCTCATAGACTGAGATCCTTGAGAAATCTGTAAGGGAAAACAGAAAATACACAAATAACAAATGTTGTTTGGAAAAAACAATATATCATAAGATCAAAGATGTAATCCTAAATTGGATGACAAAGAAGATTTTACTGAGTAGGATTTATAGAATTTATAACTCAGAGAAATGAGGGATAGGATCTTTAGGCAGGAGAAAATTAAAAGCAAATGTCACCTGTAAAGAGTCATGGCATAAATGGAAAAGAGAGGGGACTACAAGATGAGGACACATAGACAGGAGATAATCATGTATCAAAGTGCTTTTAGCTGCAAATAATAGAAAACAATTTAAAGTGACTTTGCCAACAAAGTCATGGATTATCTCTCATAACAGGTTGTTCAGAGAAGGGGTGGTATCAGGATTTGTTAAGCAACTCAGAGATAGCACAGAAATGACCTTTATCTATTTTCTGCTCTTCCATTTTCAGCATTTTGTTTTCTTCTAGATTAACTGTACCAGTAGTTCCAAAATGCCTGCTGACATTTCCAAGTTTTATATCCTTATAGAAGCATCTATAAGAAGAAAAGGGGGAAAAATATATTCCCCTGTGTGTCTCTCTCTCTTTACAATTAAGAAAAGTTCTTCAGATTATCTAGAATTAGATCCCATGTACATTTCCAACAATCACTGGTAAGGTGCGGAATGTCCATGGTTGGAGTCGATTTGCCAAAACTCACTCTACTTAGGGGCATATGTGTCCCTGTTCAGTCACTCAGTCCTGTCCAACCCTTTGCAACCCCATGGACTGTAGCCCACCAGGCACCTCTGTCCATGAGATTTCCCAGGCAAGAATGCTGGAGTGGATTGCCGTTTCCTTCTCCAGGCAACCTTCCTGACCCAGGGACCCCACCTGTGTCTCCTGCATTGACAGGTGAATTCTCTACCACTGAGCCACCTGGGAATCCCTGCTTAGAGGCATAGCCTCCCCTAAAGCACAAAGCTACCGGTTACCTGAACTCACGGAGTTCTGACACCAAGAATGAGGTGACTTTGGGGTAAGAAATCCACCATGTATTTCATAACTATACTAAAAATTGATATATGGCTCTGCAGTAATTGCGTTAGACAGTTAATAACCCTGTAACAACACAACGAGTTGTGTTTTCTAGTGTATATGGCAATTATTTACTGAAGTGTCCCCTATATCTAACTTAGATATTTAGATTAAACCAGTTTTACACTCCCTGGCTTAGTCTAGAGACCTACAGGGCTCCCCAGGTGGCACAATGGTAAAGAATCCACCTGCCCATACAGGAGATGCAAGAGATGTGAGTTTGATTCCTGGATTGGGAAGATCCTCTGAAGCAGGAAATGACTACCCACTCCAATATTCTTGCCTAGAAAATTCCATCTACAGAGGAGCCTGGTGTTCTATAGTCAAGGGGTGGCAAAAGTCAGATACAACTAAGCACAGACACACAATGTTTAAAGAGGCAAAAATGTAGGGAAAATGTCAAATGTCTGTTTTTAGTTGTAAATATCTCACTTGGTACATTTTTTTTTAATTTGTATTTTAAAATGTTATTTCTTTAAATGACTGTATGCAAGAAGACTTGTAAAGTCAATTGTATGAGCACAAGAGTAAATCATTAAAAAAATATGTATCAATTGTGTGCCGAATGTGTGTATGTACCAGAAAGAGAGGGAGTCAGGGTGGGAGGGAGGTAAAGATGGAGAGGGTGAGAGCATGACTCTAGATATTTAAGGTTAATTTGCCTACATTTCCCCTGAATGAACTTGAGATGGGAGATTAGTTTTGAGTCAACTGTTCTCACATTAAATTTCAGTTCCTAAGTGACTCCCCTTGTGTCAGCTGAGGACATAAAGACTCACAGACACACCAACACCTCCCTCCCCCCACACACGTGCATATCCTTTCTTTCTTTCTCTTTTCTTCCTTCCTTTCTGTACCTTCTTCCTCCCACTTTGTCTTGCCTCCTCCCACCACTCCTTTCTCTGAAATATGTATCTGAGCATTTCATGTGGTATCTGCAATCACACCCCCACCTACCACTACACAAAACAGTCAACCAAAAAAGTTCCAGTGCTAGAAATAAAACTGATTTGTTGTCATAAATGATAGACTATTTTATCAGTCTTCAAAATGGCACTAAAACACAAAAGTGATGTAAAATCTTTTTAAGGATGAGAGACAGATCTTATAAATTATATCCTCTTGAGGAATGACTGTATTGTCTTACACTGAGAGTTGCTAACACCAGAGGAGCACTGGTTGGCGGCATTTTGGAGGTTGCCCTTATGAACTGCATGTTACCAAGAAGAAACACAGTCTCTGTTAGGGTAAGGGCAGCAGATCTGAGGCTTGGAAAAACAAACAAAAACAACCTATACCACATTCTTTTTCACAAAAACACAGCTTCAAGTTAATAGTTATATATCTTTAATACAGTACTTGAAAATATGAGAATATAGAATGGACTCCAATGTCATAAAGGAATATTATGATAAATCATAAATTGTAATAATTGAACTCTTTTGTGATTAAAATAATTGTGAAAAGATAATATGGTAATAGGGAAGATCTTCAGACATCTGGGCTTAGATTTAGATATATTCTGGGGATGTTTATGTGTAACTCTAATAATATGTGAAAAACTATCGCAAGAAGTAAGTTTCCTAGATATCATCATCAAAGTAAGACCTACTGATTAGAATGACAAATTTTCAGAAATAAGAACATTAAAGCTGAAGCTGACATTCACATTCTGTTTTTAGATGATGAACATGTTGTCTATAACTTTCAAGGGGACTAAGCTGAAATATCAGATTCTCTAATTTATCTTCTGTTCCACTGATCCCAGATGTGTATCTTATTTGCAGACTTCCAATGACACTTTTGAAATTCCCCTCATGTTGACTGGAAATGTGGTGTTAAGGAAGAGACTCAACTATGAAGATAAGACTCGCTACTTTGTCATCATCCAAGCTAATGTGAGTTATCAATTTCTCTTATTTCTCTCCTCTGAATTTATGAAATACAGAACTCACCTAGAATGCATGTGCTCACTATAAGTTTACAGCCTCAACAAGGTAGCCCTGCCCTCAGTGTAATTTGTATATTATATTCTTCTGGATGAGGAATGGGGTGGAATAGAATGGGAAGATTATTCCCACTCACTGTATTCTCCAGTCTTGGACTCACTCAAACACTGGAATGATTTGTTTTTAGCTCATACTGAAGTATTTCTCAAAGCATGATTGACTGAACAACTGCAGCAGAATCACCTTTAGTGTTAGTCACTTAGTTGTGTCTGGCTCTTTTTTGTGGCCCTGTGGACTTTAGCCACCAAGGCTCTCGATCCATGGAATTCTCCAGGCAAAAATAATGGTGTGGGTTGCCACTTCCTTTTCCAGAATCACCTTGGGAGTGCATTAAAACTGCAGATTCCTAGACCCAACCTCAGACCCTCTGAATACAAATTTCAGAAGGTAGAAGTGGAAAACTTGCAATTTTATTAGCTCCCCAGGGAGCTTCAAAGTATGCTAAAGGTAGAGAACTGTTGAATCATTTATTGAATCACTTACTGAATCATTTATCTTTTATTACTAGTCGCTCAAGACATATAAGTTACTATGAACATGATCTTTATATGTGGGCAGCAATAACAAAACCTGAAGAGCGGTTGCTTGTATAATGTTATTATCATTATTATCATCATTATTTTAATAGAATTCTTAAATTTATGTGATTCAAGGATTGATTTGACAGTTCAAGTATATCACCAAAGACTCAGATTCCTTCTGTCCTTAAAATCTATCCTTCTTGAAACTGGGTTGTTTTTCCAATGTTTTAGAAGAGAAAGAAAAAGTATCCTCTACCAGTTGTCCTTAACAAGCTTATATGCAACCAAGTGACCCTAAGTGGCCATATTTTCTCATTTTTGGAGATATTTCAGTAGAAAGAACATAAATGTGTGTGTGTGTGTGTGTGTGTGTGTGTGTGTGTGTGTGTAGTATACTTGTGGCGGTAGTTATAGTTAGAGAACTAGTTCTTGATGACAGTTTGCTAGACTTTCATTCAAAATAATTTGTTTTGGTTTGCTTTGTTTTCCAATTCAGTGCGGTTTGTCTTAGGGCTCAGTAGCAGAGAACAGAGTAGAAACTGCAGATATAGGAAAAAGTAAAATCTATTAAAGAGGACCCTTCA
Organism: Ovis aries; assembly: GCF_016772045.2. Lineage (NCBI taxonomy): Eukaryota > Metazoa > Chordata > Mammalia > Artiodactyla > Bovidae > Ovis > Ovis aries. The sequence goes on from NC_056075.1 coordinate 4,825,076, forward strand.
GAATTCTTCAAAAACACTGAAACATTTTGTGTTTCCTATGCAAAGGAAAATGTGAAGAAAAGATACGATTTTCCTTTCTGACTCAAAATCTTTACTAAAATTTAAAGGAAAGTCAGATTGCTAAGAAATGTATTTGAAAACTAATTGCTATTGTGTTATTTAAAATGAGTTTTTAAAAAGAAATATAAAATAAAATAAATTGTCTGACCTGTTGTCTACTTTAAACTATTCATGAGGACATCTGGGACAATTTGAATCCAATTTACTAGACTACTCGTAACTGGGAAAGACAGAAATTTTGGGCATTTCAAGGATAAACTTATGAAATAACAGGATATACATGGAGCTTTGAAAGGAAGGAATGGAACTGGTGAGAAGTTGAATGACAATTTGATTTTATCTGTAATGAAAGTGAAAGTGTTAGTCTTGTCAGTGTAACTGTATGGACTGTAGCCTGCCAGGCTCCTCTGTCCATATGAATTCTCCAGGCAAGAATACTAGAGTGAGTTGCCATTTCCTTCTCCAGAGGATCTCTCTGACCCAAGGATCGACCCCAGGTCTCCCACATTGCAGGCAAATTCTTTACCATCTGAGCCACCAGGGAAGCCTTTTGTCTGTAATAGCAATGTTTATATAAATTTAAACTCTTCAATACAAAATGTGAATACTAAATACAGGAAATTATATGATTTTTTGTGTTTTCAGATTATATCCTTTCAAAAATATATAATATATCAAAATTTAGGTATGTTATGATTTATTCAACTGTACTTTAGTTTTTTTGTTTGTTTTTTGCCATAAAATTGATAACTAATTTCAGGATTCTCATGAGAGGCAAGGAGTGTAGTATAGTGGTAAAACCATAAACTTCAGAACCACATTGTCCAAATTCAAATCCTAATTCTGCCCTTGCCTAGCTGTGTGAATCTGTGTATACTCTGCATGTCAGTTTCCTAAGCAGTAAAAGGGTGATATTAATGAAACATACCACATAGGTTTCTTGTGAGGATAAGCAAGTTGGCAAACAAAAATGTGCTGAATACTTGGAATATATTCTGATATCATTACAGTGTTACATAAACTTCTTTAGTACCAGCACTTGGTTGTGTATGAAAAGATAATTAAGAGATAAAATTACTATGATAAAAATTGTATATATGCATGTACAAATGGCAGCTTCTTTACTGTCTGAGCCACCATGGAAGCCCATATATACATATATATATACATATATTAATATATGTGCATCTATACTTTTCATCTTAGTAAATACTGTCATATTGTCTTCCAAACTGTTGCGACACCACACATCACACTCCCACAAGTTATAAAGAAGAATGCTCATTTCCTCTACATTTTAGATGTATAATGTATTTAATACAGTGGATTATCGGGGCTGGAAAGACGTTTCTTGTTTACCTGAGGGTCAGTTTTGAGCTTCTCTTTCCAACTCCGAGTTCAGTGACCTCGTTTGTGGGCATGGTGGGAGATATTTACAGTACAGAAAGTGACAAACGATTCAACTCATGTTCTCTGGTGCCCTGCGGGGTGACCGTGGCTGTGCTGGCGTGGGGCAGGATCTCAGTTCCTCAACCAGGGATGGAACCTGGATTGCAGCGCTACCCTGGTTCTCATCCCCTCTGGAAAGGAATTTCAACAAAGAGATGGAAAACAGTGAAACAGATAACGTGTTTGTTAAGAGAAATATGTGTGGATACACGGTGGGTAGGCTCAGCCAGCCGTATCCAGGGGAAATTTAAATCATTTATAAGGGGGCAGTCTTCCAGGTCTTTGTTCGCCTCTGGCCAGTCATCTTGCTTGGACCCCATATCTGATTTGTCTCCAGGCTCTTCCGGTGTGTGCAAGCATGCTTTTAGTCAAGATGGCTCTCAGTGTGAGGGGCTCTGCGAAGTTAGCAAAACTGATAATTGCCTAGCCCTCTCCTCTCCTAAGGAAACTTTCTGTGCAGGTGTAATTTGGGAAATCTCCCTGACCCCAAGGACGAGAAATATGTGACTTCCTTATCTTTTACCCAACCAAGGCTTAGCCCCTCTTCGACCCTGACATTACTAACACCTTACAGTATCTACAGGAGACAAAGTATGGCTTTTCATCCTGTTCCTGTTGTCATTTCTATCTCAAAGTATAAACAAGAGGCTACTTGTAAGTGTGTAACCTGGAGTCCATCTATCTCCTGCCTCAGTCAGGGCTTCTTGTTTCAGTTGGTTGTTAAGCATTTATTGCCAAATATATAAAAGGCCTGCCAATGCAGGAGACATGGATTTGATCCCTGGGTTGGGAAGATCCCCTGGAGAAGGAAATGGCAACCCGCTCCAGTATTCTTGCCTGGAAAATCCCATGGACAGAGGGGCCTGGTGGGCTATAGTCCATGGGGTTGCAAAAGAGTCAGAGTTGGACATGACTTTGCTACTAAAACAAAAACAACATCATAGATCTATATATCTGTATGTATACAATTTATATTCTTATATTATGTAGAATAATGATATTTATATATTTAAAATTATTCTTTTATAGTCTTTTTTATTATTGTATTGATGTTAACTAATGTACAATGTAAACTGTGTCCATTAAAACCCTATATATTCTCTAAAAGTCATAAGGAAAGTTGAAATATGAGCAATCAATTTGGACTTCAAAGTAGATGGTTTCTAAGAGGCTAGAAGTCTAAAAATAAATTACTAAACATTACTCAGCATTGGCTTTGCTTTGCTTAAAGTACAAAGATTTGATTGATTTGCAAAAGGAATCATTCAAATTTCATGTAGTTGTGAGGTTTCTTTTTATGCATATGAACATGCTATTATTCTTAAATAAATTGGAAGAGTTTTGGGAGACCCACATTACAAAAAAGCTTGCCACTTATTTTATTTAGACATTTTGCAACATTAGTACCCACACCATTTATTTTAAATATAAATAGAAAATGAGGCAATGATAAATTCTAGAGAAAAGGAGAAAAAAAATCTAGGACAGGAAGTTCAGAGAAGTACAAAAATCAGGGGTTTCCTTTTGTTGAAACTTCTGATACACTCTGTATTAGAATTTTGATGTTACCCTAAAACAAACAAACAAAAAAATCAGACTCATTTCTATACATAGCTAGTTTTAAGCGAACTCTTTTTCTCTTTTCTTTTTTTTTTTCATTCAAGAGCCCATAAATTATTGTCAGAAAGAAAAGGTTTACATTTAAGTAAGACTCATAGCAAGAATACTGTTTGAATTATTCTATCAATATCAGTGCTATTCCACATTTTCACATCAAAAAATCTTGAGAAGGGACATTAGCTATCTTTTGTAACAAGATACTATATTATACATATTTGTTGAATTAAAATAAATAGACTACAAAATAAAAATAGGTTTATTTGGGATAAGAAGTTTGGGGTCTACAACCCATGATGAGTCACATGCAAGTCCCCACAAAGCAAGGGAAGGAAGAGAGAAGGGGGAAAAAAGAAGTTGAGAGAGTTATAGTAAATAAGGAGACCATGGCTTTTCATTGGCTGAGTTGTTGCCAGAATAGAAGAGGTGATAAGCTATGCTGTGCTTGCCGACTGTGAGAACTCCCCCTTCTGGTCTCCTCACTATTTAATTGAGGTGAATTTTTTGCAGTTCTTTGGCTGACCTAAAAATTAAATGAACACAACACAGATTAACAGGAGGAAAAAAAACTAATTTAATAATGTATGTGAAACAGTCTTATTAAAAAAAAAAAATGAGAGTGAAAGAAATGACCAAAGAGAGCTGTCATTTAGACAAGAAAACTACAAATCTGTGAAGAATTTGCAAAGCAAGGGGGCATGGGCTGAGAATATCAAATTAGTGAGTAAATAATGTGATAGTTTTACACAGCCTCTTGGCCTCTAAAGTCTCTATTTCTGATGATAATGATGCTTTCTATCCTCCTGGGACAGGGAGAGTCCTTTTCACATGGAAGATTCATGTCCTGCTTTGCTTTCAGGGGGACAAATATTGTCAGAATGTCCTCCTTGCACTGCTATTTCTTAAGAAACTTTAACATAAAATACTCAATATGCCAATGTGACATATTATAAGGAGACATATCCTTCTCTTCTTCAAAACTTCAATTATATAGATTTGGATATAAAAATTACTTTTCAGAATAACCCTTATCCTGACCTTTCCTCATGTCTACCTCACACTGATATGTGGAATAAATACTAATTTTACAACCATTGTTTTTATTTCTGCCAGTTTCTTGGGCATATTCTGGAGAGCAGGACTGAAGTGGAGGAAGATAGAGGTTTAAGAACTATTTACAAAATTTTCAAGTAATGAAGGCATGTAATGATACTATTTCTGTTTATTAGTACACATAAAATTTAAGAAAATTTAGGTAAGTGTCTCAAAAAAAGAAAAAGAAAAAAAGACAGTTTCAAAGAAGAAAAGAAAGAACACACTTCTAAAGTGGTTTAGACCAAGGCAAACTTGTTGCTACTATTTTCATTGTTGAATAAAGAAATCCAAGGAGTCAAGTTACTAGGATATGTTTCACAATTCCGGTTGGTGATAGTCCATCTTTCATTAGTGAAGGAAAGCAAGACAGACACCTCCAAGGTCTTAGATAACTGAGTTAGGGTCAAAAGACTCAGGACAACTCTAATTATTATTAATTTTTTTTTTTACATTTTCTTTCTCTACTGCAAATACCTGATAAAGTAATGAAAGAGTATGTAATATATATATCTATGAGTGAGTCTGGTGGATGCCTCTAGTCCTTTTGTTAACTTCAAACTACTTGAATACTAAATATGTAAGTGTTAAAAGTCTCTTTATTCCAAGGCTCCTATGATATTGCCAAAAATAAATCTAAACAACAGCATTATTTTTTCTTTTGAACTTTTTATTCTGTATTGGGGCATAGCTGATTAAATGTGATAGTTTCGGGTGAACAGCAGAGGGACTCAGCTGTTCCCTCATTCTCCACTGAATTCCTCCCCCATCCAGGCTACCACATAATATTGTACTATAAAATAGCTCCTTGTTGGTTATCCATTTTAAACACATTAGTGTGTACATGACCACCTCAAGCTCCCCAACTATCCCTTCCCTCTGGCAACATAAGTTTGTTTTCTAAGTCTGTGAATCTCTTTCTGTTTTGTAATGGAAATAAGTCCATTTGTATCTTTTTTCTTTTTTTTTTTTTTGAGTTCACATATAGGGGATGTCATACAATATTTCTCCTCTGTCTTGAACATCAGCATTTTTGTCTCATATTCTTAATAAAACAGGTTTCATATGATTTCACAGTATTTGTTAGAGTTCACATTTTTCCTGGCTCCACTTCACATAACCAATATTTAACTTTATACAGTTCTAAATATAGAGCAGATACTGAATGAATTAGAAATTAGCATTTATCTCTAGTTTGATCAAAGAATAGTGAGCAATTAAACTATTTCACAGTAGGAAAGCCTTTCAATTGAGCTGAAGGAATGAAAGTCTTACTTATTATTTGATGGTTAGAGGTGTTTATTGCCTAGATATTTTCATAGTTGAACTATTTGCAGTTTTATTAAATTGTGTTTTGTGAAAAAGAATGGATTATGACTGAGTTAGTTGTCTGTGAGCTATTTATAATATAAAATTTATTTTGAAGTTCTACTAGGCATATATGTCTTATTTTTGAGTCAAACAAACACAAAAACCAGTTCTTGCTTGCAATACATTGACGAAATTTTCTACTTATTTAATAAATAATTAATTTAAAAAAATGAGGGGCTTTGATATATCGGGTATCAGGATACAATAAATTTTGTTATGATCATGTGGGAGCAGAGGACTGGAGGCTTTGAGCAAAGATTGTCACTAAGTATTCAGTGACAAGGTCAATACAACTTCCTTATGAGGCACTGACAGAAAGTTGCAGCTAGGTCAATATTCATCACACTCTGATGAGTATTACTTGTGGCTCTCTCGATTCTATGTTGTAGTTATCTGTATGCTTTTAAATTCCTCCATGTCAGTTTTTGTGTTGGATTATTCTTTGTATCCCCCACAATTCCTTGCATAACTGCACTCACAAAAGTTGTGGAAGCTAACTAAAGGTTTTGTTGTAGGGAGGAAGCCAAATCAGACTCCAAGTAGGAACTGATTCTTTGATTTGCCTTTAATTGCTTTTGTTATTATAATCATATAGAACAGTTTGCCTCACAGAATCATGCCCCTCTGCCTGACTGTTAAAGTATGTTTCTTCAGAACTCTGTCCACTTGTGGATGACAGAAAGGAAGAAATTAACACATACCCTGACTGAGGCTTGTCATTATAGTTCAGTTCAGTTCAGTTCAGTCGCTCAGTCATGTCCAACTCCTGGCGACCCCATGGACTGCAGCACACCAGGCCTCCCTGTCCATCGCTAACTCCTAGAGCTTGCTCAAACTCATGTTCATTGAGTTGGTGATGCCATCCCGTCATCTCATCCTCTTGCCATCCCCTTCTCCTCCTGCCTTCAATGTTTCCCAGCATCAGGGTCTTTTCCAATGAGTCAGTTCTTTGCATCAGTAGGCCAAAGTATTGGAGTTTCACTTCAGCATCAGTCCTTCCAATGAATATTCAGGACTGATTTCCTCTAGGATGGACTGGTTGAACCTCTTTGTAGTCCAAGGGACTCTCAAGAGTCTTCTCCAATACCACAGTTCAAAAGCATCAATTCTTCAGTTCTCACCTTCCTCTGCAGTACGACTCTCACATCCATACATGACTACTGGGAAAACCATAGCTTTGACTAGACAAATCTTTGTTGGCAAAGCAATGTCTCTGCTTTTTAATATACTATCTAGCTTGGTCATAACATTTCTTCCAAGGAGCAAGCATCTTTTAATTTCATGGCTGAAGTCACCATCTGCAGTGATTTTGGAGCCCCCAAAAAATAAAGTCTGACACTGTTTCCACTATTTCCCCATCTAGTTGCCATGAAGTGATGGGACCAGATGCGATGATCTTAGTTTTCTGAATGTTGAGCTTTAAGCCAACTTTTTCACTCTCCTCTTTCACTTTCATCAAGAGGTTCCTTGGTTCTTCTTCACTTTCTGCCATAAAGGTGGCGTCATCTCCCAGCAATCTTGATTCCAGTTTGTCTTCATCCAGCCCTAACCCTAACTCTAATTTTTTTTTTGGATGTACTCTGCATATAAGTTAAATAAGCAGCGTGACAAAATACAGTCTTTCTGTATTTGGAACTAGTCTATTGTTCCACATTCAGTTCTAACTGTTGCTTCTTGACCTGCAGATTTCTTGACCATACAGATTTCTCAGGAAGCAGGTCAGGTGGTCTGGTATTCCTATCTCTTTAAGAATTTTCCACAGTTTGTTATGCTCCACACAGTCAAAGGCTTTGGCATAGTCAGTAAGGCAGAAGTAGATACTTTTCTGGAGCTCTCTTGCTTTTTCAATGATCCAACGGATGTTGGCAATTTGGTCTCTGGTTCCACTGACTTTTCTAAATCCAGCTTGGACATCTGGAAGTTCACGGTTCACATACTATTGAAGCCTGGCTTGGAGAATTTTGAGCATTACTTTACTAGCCTGTGAGATGAGTGCAACTGTGCAGTAAGTAGTCTCAGCATTCCTTAGCACTGCCTTTCTTTGGGATTGGAATGAAAACTAACCTTTTCCAGTCCTGTGGCCACTGTTGAGTTTTCCAAATTTGCTGGCATATTGAGTGTAGCACTTTCACAGAATCATCTTTTAGGATTGTATATAGCTTAACTGGAATTCCATCACCTCCACTAGCTTTAATTCATAGTGATGCTTTCTAAGGCCCACTTGACTTCACATTCCAGGATGTCTGGCTCTAGATGAGTGATCACACCATCATCATTATCTGGGTCGTGAAGATCTTTTTTGTATAGTTCTGTATATTCTTGCCACCTGTTAATATTTTCTGCTTCTGTTAGGTCCATACCATTTCTGTCTTTTATTGTGCTCATCTTTGCATGAAATGTTCCCTTGGTATCTCTAATTTTCTTGAACAGATCTCTAATCTTTTCCATTCTATTGTTTTCCCCTATTTCTTTGCACTGATCACTGAGGAAGGCTTTCTTTATCTTGCCTTGCTATTCTTTGGAACTCTGCATTCAGATGCATATATCTTTCCTTTTCTCCTTTGCCTTTTGCTTCTGTTCTTTTCACAGCTATTTGTAAGACCTCCTCAGATAACCATTTTGCCTTTTTGCATTTCTTTTTTTGGGGGATGGTCTTGATCCCTGTCTCCTGGACAAAGTCACACACCTCCGTACATGGTTCTTCAGGCACTCTGTCTGTCAGATCTAATCCCTTGAATCTATTAGTCACGTCCACTATATAATTGTAAGGGATTTGATTTAGGTCATACCTGAATGGTCTAGTGGTTTTCCCTACTTTCTTCAATTTAAGTCTGAATTTGGCAATAAGGAGTTCATGGTCTGTGCCACAGTCATTCTAGGAGATGTTTTGAAAGATTAATGTCCTTTTTACTTTGCTTCCTCACCTCCCCTCATCTCTAATCTATAAAAGAACCTGGCATCCAGACCCCAATAAGGTGGTTATTTTTAGGCACTAGCCTGCCATCTTCTCAGTCCGCCGGCACTCTGATTAAAGTCTCTTCCTTGCCTCAACACCTCGTCTCTCACATTCACTGGCCTGTAGTGTAGTGAGCAGATCGAGCTTGGATCTGGTAACAGTTTCATATAATTAAATGTTGAATGTCAGCAACTTTATAAGTGATATGTAAATAATGCACACTGAGAAAATACAAGTTAGACAGTCAAACTTGATTACCTCTTAAAGGGGATGCATCCTTGCTTGCCAGTTATAGTCACAGTTTCCTTAACTAGTGATATTTTTAAATGTTCAAACTTTTAAAGTATTATCTTATTTTTAAAATGATAGAAAGAAATAAGGAAGGAAAATAGAATAGAAGGAAGGATTTGAGGGGGGTAGTTTTTAATATGTGTTGGATTTACACATAGCAATGAATGAAAATATAAACTTAATAAAATCTCATAAAATATGTATGGAAACAATTATGCTTTATTTATACCACCCCCAATTTACAATGCTATTTCCTTTATTCAGAAGAGTCACAAAAAGCAAGCATTTTACTAGAAGAGCAAAATATTTCTTTCTTTTTAGCTTTTATTGGAATTTTGGGGGCTTTGTTTTAGGCAATATTTTAAGATCAAATTTGGTTCTGAACTGTGAAATGAGAATTATGGATTAAAAGCACCTTCCAGAGACTTGCAAGTTAGGAATGTGCACAAGGCCTATTTTCATATCTCTATTTATATTGTATTTATTGGTGACAAATTCTGGAAAATGTCTATGTATATATTAATCAAGTTGGTAGTTTTGGTAGTTTTTCTTATTGTGTTTCACATGTAGTAGTGAAAAGGAGTAGAATGTGTCAGCCCAAAGTGTATCTCTTTAGCATGTATACAAAATACTAATCAGTCAATCTAAGAAAGTTATGGAAAATTTTATTTACCAAAGTGAAGATTATAACCCAGGGACAGTCTCTCAGAGAGCATGAAGAGCTATTCTGCCCATCAGAGGTCAAAGCACAGTTACATATAAGTTTCAGGGACAAAGGGCTATATATTAAATGATGTATTATAGACAATTTATACAACCTACATGTACAAAGAGTAACTGGCCATTGATCCTCATGACTCCTTACATGATTAAGAAGGAGGGTTATCTCCTAAGGAGTTGTGATCCTTGATGAGATTGGAAAGAATATGTAATATGTACAGCACACACTAAAGGGGAAGAAATTTTCTCATTTCCTAAATTATTAATTTTATTTCAGCAAGCATAAGAAGTATTTTGGGCTGAGTAATAAACAAACAACACAGCAGGCAGGAAAGAAGCTCTAAAAACTAATAGAAGAATTTTCATTTACAAGTAAAAACTCCAATTGTAAAGGGTATCTTTCTCTCTGTACCAAGAAGGCAAGGATGTTTCTAAATCTCTAGAAACTTATCAGTGGAGAAGGCTTGCATTTAAATCTGTATAACAAACATACAGAAGAGTCTGAAATGCAGTATATGTGTGCTATCTTGAAAAACTTCAGAAATGTCTCAATTCCTTTCCAAGGCAAACCTTTTAACATTAGAGTAATCCAAGTCTATGTGCCAACCACTAATGTCTAAGAAGCTGAAGTCAAACAGTTTGTGACAACCTCTCAGAATTTCTAGAGCTTACACTAGAAAAAGATGTCCTTTTCATCATAGGGAATTCAAAACTAGGAAATCAAGCAGTACCTGGAATGACACGCAAATTTGGCCTTGGGGTACAGGATGAAGCAGGTCAAAGGCTAACATAGTTTTGACAAGAGAACACACTGGTCATAGCAAATACCCTCTTCCAAAAACACAAGGGATAACTCTATACATAGACATTATCAGACGGTTAATACCAAAATCAGACTGATTATATTCTTTGCAGCCAAAGATGAAGAAGCTCTATACAGTCAGCAAAAATAAGACCAGGAGCTGACTGTGGCTCAGATCATGAACTCTTTATTGTAAAATTCAGACTTAAATTGAAGAAAGTAGGGGAACCACTGGGCCATTCGAGTATGAGATAAATCAAATCTCTTATGATTATACAGTGGAAGTGACAAATAGATTCAAAGGATTAGATCTGATAGACAGAGTACCTGAAGAACTATGGACAGAGATTCATAACATTGTACAAGAGGTAGTGACCAAAAGTATCCCAAAGAAAAGGAAATTCAAGAATGCAAAGTAGTTGTCTGAGGGGGCCTTACAAAAAGTTGAGAAAAGAAGGGAAGCAAAAGGCAAAGGAGAAAACGAAAGATACATCCATATGAATGCAGAGTTCCAAAGATTAGCAAGGAGAGATATGGAAGGCCTTTTTCAATGAAAAATGCAAAGAATAGAGGAAAACAATAAAATTGAAAAGACTAGAGATCTCTTCAAGAAAATGGAAGATACCAAGGGAACATTTCATGAAAATTTAGACACAATAAAGGACATAAATGGCAAGGATCTAACAAAAACAGAAGAGATTAAAAACAGATGCAAGAATACAAGGAACTGTACAAAAAAGGTACTAATGCCCAGGATAATCATAATGGTGTAGTCACTCACCTAAAGCCAGACATCCTGGAGTATGAAGTCAAGTGGACCTTATGAAGCATTTTTCTGAATAAAGCTAGTGGAGGTAATAGAATTCCAGCTAAGCTATTTAAAATCCTAAAAGATGATGCTATGAAAGTGCTGCACCCAATATGTCAGCAAATTTGGGAAACTCACCAGTGACCACAGGACTGGAAAAGGTCAGTTTTCATTCCAATCCCAAAGAAGGGCAGTGCCAAAGAATGTTCAAACTATCATACAGTTGCACTCATTTCACAAGCTAGCAGGCTAATGCTTCTAGCTAGGCTTCAACCTAACCTGAACAGAGAACTTCCAGAAGTTCAAGCTGGATTTAGAAAAAGAAGAGGAACCAGAGATCAAATTGCCAGCATTCACTGGATCATAAAGAAAGCAAAGAAATTCCAGAAGAATATCTACTTATTCTTCATTGACTACACTAAAGCCTTTTACTGTGTGGATTACAACAAACTGTAGAAAATTTTTAAAGAGATGGGAATACCAGACCACCTTGCCTGCCTCCTGTCAAGAAGCAACAGTGATAACTGGACATGGAAAAATGGACAGATTCAAAACTGGGAGCAGTATATCAAGGCTGTATATTGTCACCATGCTCATTTAACTTACAAGTAGTGTACATTATGTGAAATACAAGGCTGGATGAATCAAAAGCTGGAATCAAGATTGCTAGGAAAAATATCAAAAACCTCAGATAGGCAGATAATACCATTCTAATGGCAGAAAATGAAGAGGAACTAAAGAGTCTCTTGAAAGTGAAAGATAAGAGTGAAAAACCCGACTTAAAACTCAACATTCAGAAAAGTAAGATCATGGCATCCAGTTCCATAAGTTCATGGCAAATAGAAGGGGAAATAGTATAAGCAGTGACAGATTTTATTTTCTCAGTTTCCAAAATCACTGGGAATTGTGACTGCAGCCATGAAATTGAAAGATGCTTGCTCCTTGCCTTGACAGTTATAGTAAATCTTGATAGTGTATTAAGAACAGAGACATCATTTTGCTGACAAAGATCCATTTAATCAAAGCTATGGTTTTTCCATAGTTATGTATGGATGTAAAAGGTGGACCATAAAAGAGTCTGAGTGCTGAAACATTGATGTTTTTGAACTGTTCTGGAGAAAACTCTCAAGAGTCCCGTGGACTGCAAAGAGTTGAAACTGAAACAGGAGGGAGCGGGACAGGGTACAACATTTGAAAGAATTTCATACCCCAAGACAAACCATGAATCTATTAGAATCAAATGGGTCCAAGATGGCATACAAGTCACCTTCAATTAGACCTTGATCTTCAATCAGCAAGCTAAATGGCATATCCAGAGGAGCCATGACAGGTCAAGGTACCAAAAGACTAAAATGCAGGTGGTGGCCCAATTTTCTCTACCCTTTCCCCCAAATGGTTGGAATAATCTTCCCACTCATTAGCCTATGAAATTACCAGGCTCATAAAAACTAACTATGCCATAACTCAAAGCAGCTGCACTCGCCCCATGTGATGGCCCACAGTCTGTCTATGGAGTGTGCGTCTCTCTGAATAAATCCGCTTCTTACCTATCCCTTTGTTTCTATTTCCATGATGAAACATCAAGAACCTAAGCTTCACTAGGTCCTGAAACCAGGTCTGTGATCTCAGTTGGAAGACTGTGGGTTTTGTCTGAGTTGAAGTCCAAGCCATGGGAGTTTGAGTACCAAACTGGGTTTTGGTTAGGTTTGAGTCTTGGCTCATGGGTTCAAGTCCCAAATTGAGGTAAACAGTTTCAAAACCAGTCATTCCTAAAGGAAATTAACTCTGAACATTCATTGGAAGGACTGATGCTGAAACTCCAATACTTGGCAACCTGACGCAAAGAGCTGACTCCTTGGAAAAGGCCCTGACGCTTGGAAAGAATGAAGGCAAAAGGAAAAGACGGTGGAGGATGATGAAATGGGAATCAGAAGTTTGGTTAACAGAGCCTAAGAAAGAACTTCACAGTAGAGAAAGAACACTCACAGTGACAAGTGAATATGATTTATTAAAGAGAGGGAATGTACAAAGCTCTCAGCATAGACATTGAGAGGGGATAAAGAGTCCCCCAAAGTGGGACTTACAACAGGTTATATCCTTGCCAGTATTAATCTGTGCATTTTTGATTGGCTCCTGTCCTTAAAATACATAATTTCTAACCTATCATTTTACAGGTCAAAATGTTTAGCTTAAAGTCTTCTCTTGATCCTCGGATTAAGTCATCACTCTTTTTCATACCTCCTGGCCATTTTGCAATGGACTTGATGTATGGGCTGAAAGATTAATGATCAACAGTTGTTTTTCCCTCAGGCGTATGGAACAGAAGTAAATTACTGCCCTCCCTGGGATCTGAGTGCTAATAGCTTATCAGAACAAGGATACGTTCCAGGAATTTGGAACAAAGGGTATAACTTTAGGTTAACGGAGGGAGATATTTATTGAAAACAAGGTCTCAGAGTACTACACTGACTGCCTTCAACAAGATGATAAGATAGGATCACTGACTCAGTGGACATGAATTTGAGAAAACTCAAGAGATAGTGAAGGTCAGGAAAGCCTGCCCTGTTACATTCCATGTATTGCAAACATGGACATGACTTAACAACTGAACAACACCATGCCTCTAGAGTGAATTCTTACCCTTGAGAAAGGTAAGAACCAAGGAAATCACCATTTGAATGTGGCACATCCAATATTACATAAAATGGTATTAATTAAATATCTTTCTTAAATTTTTATTGACACCATCTTTTTTGAAAACTGCATTCTACACAATTGTAGAGGTGGGAAATTTTTCCATTCTACCCTTCTTGGTTCTTTGGTTGGTCTAATAATCACATTGCCATAAAACAGATTAATGGAAAAAAGACAAAGTTGTATCACATATATAACTTCCCGGTGGCCTGGATGGTAAAGAATCTATAATGCAGAAGACCTGGTTTCAATCCCTGGGTTAGGAAGATATCTTGGAGAAGGGAATGGCTGCCCATTCCAGTATTCTTGCCTAGAGAATTCCATGGACAGAGGAGGGGGGCTTTTCAGTCCATGGGGCCTCAAAGAGTCAGATGCAACTAACACATACACATACCTTTTGTATACATGGGGAAGACTCAGGAAAACAGGGTAACTACTTCCCAGTGTTATGCCCACAGTCCGAGTCCCCACAGCTGAGAAAACAAGACATCCATGGCAATGCAAAAGCAAAAAGGGGCTTTATTTCTAGCTCAAGCTAGGACCCAAGTCACATCCAGCACAGTGGAGTGGAGCAAGGGCCCTGAGCCCTGAATTACAGCAGTATTTATAGGTTTAGGACAAAGACAGGGAGTTGGCAGGGGCCTATTGGTTGTAAGGGTTCCTTAGCATCTTGGCTAGATTTTCGTGTGTGCGGGCTTTCTTAGGGGATTTTCATCCTCATCCTGATAGGCTTGAACCAGGCTACAGGGAGTATACTGATTGGTCAAGTCCTGGCGCCGGTAGAAGATGATCTCAGCTCCTCCTTGGCAATAACTCAGCCCCTCCGTAAAGGAGACGTAGGCCTACCTTGGCCCCTGAAGCCTGTCATGGCGCCTGTTTGGTCCTAACATTCCCCCCTGTCTTTTTATCCTTGAGAGGAATTTTTCTCTCCATTCTGAGACATTGCCTGATATTGTTGCCTCAATACCATTACCTAAACGGTACTGATTCACTCCCTTACCAAGGTCATTAATTTATTTAAAATACATGGGCCAAAGGTTAGAATGAGTAACAGTATAATAAGCAGTCCGAGTAGGGTAGAAATTAGTGTTGTTAGCCAAGGAGATTGATGGAACCAGGACTCGAACCACCCCTGCTGGGCTTCCCGCTCTTTCTTCTGCTGTGCTAATCTTTTTCTCACTTTTGCCATGGACTCTCTCACCACCCCAGACGTCTGCATAAAAGCAACATTCTTCTCCTAAGGCCGCACATAATCCGCCTTGGTGTAGGAAGATCAAGTCTAGGCCCCTTCTGTTTTGCAAAACCACTTCTGACAGTGAAGTTAGGGATTCTTCAAGGTGGCTGATTGACTGTTCTATACGGGTAATGTCTTTATCTATTGCCGCTCATAGGGGAGTGAATCCCTGATTTTGCATACTCAGGGATGTTATTCTTGTCCCTGCCCTGGCAATCCCGAGACCGAACATGGTCGCTAGCATGATGGTTGTGATAGGCTCTCTCTTAACTCTGTTTTTCCCCAGCTGGTCTGTAGTCTCCTTGGCCCAATAGTCATACATAGCTTTTTCAGGGTGATATAAGATTTTGGGCATTACAGTCACTAATACACAGAACTCTCTATTCAGATTAAAGACCGATGCATATAGACATGGAGTCAGCCCGGTATGTGAGCAGACCCACCATCCCCCTGCCTCGGGCACAATCCATTTTACTTGGTCCAGTTCTGTGAGACTGGCTGTTAGGGTGCACAAGGGAGTCTTTTCAAGTGGACCTTTACCTAAGCAAAGTCCTCTTCCCCAAACTTCTCTCATAGTGAGACCGACCCTATGTTTTCTCCAGTGACATTGAGGTGGATCTGAGCTGGTGGACAGGTTGTAAGAAACATCTAAGCCTATTGATTCATAAAAGGGAGGGTGAAGAGTATAGCAGAGCCAACAGGATTGAGTTGCTCTGGGGTTAGAATGGTTTAGGGCTTTAAAGCCTGCTTTAGCTAGATCCCATAATGGGTCCGACGTTTCTAGGTTGGAGGTGGGGGACAAGGGGTCGAGGGCCTCTGCTACATTAGGCTGGTGTCCTGGCCAGGAAACGGAGGGCGTATGGCTTAGAATTGTAGCCCTCTGAGTCGGATCTGCCTTAAACACTCTTTGTGGGCCCAGGTTCTTGATCTGATTGGGGCCCACACTTTGGGTTTGGATAGGTGCTATGATCTGACTCATAATCAGGATTCCCCCAGGTTTTACACTGAACCACTCGGCCTGTAGCTGGAAGCCCCAAGATAATCCAGACACCCAAGACTTTTCCTGTGTAGCCAACTTCTGGTTAAACATTAATTTTACCTGAGCAATCTCATTTTTAGGTATCTCATCTTCCTGATCATAGAATTCGGTTTCATCTCTTGGCAAAGGCTGAGTGAAGGAGAAGTTGACTAAATCTCGGTTGCTAGTTTTCCATTTCCCTGCCCCATCATTTGAAGTCACACAGCTCCATGACCTACAGAAATAATGTTGTATACCCCCACAAGTTTCCCCATTACTTTTATGACCAGGACATGCCCCAAAACCTCTATATTGGGTCAGAGACGCTGACCAAGGGGTGTCCACTAAGTCCTTGAGGTTAAAGTATAAGTCAGGCCACCAGGCGTTTGGAGGATGTATCTCGGTGGTCGTATTGAGTACCTCTCACGTCAGCCCATTTTGAAGTCTCCAGGTGATCTTGACAGGTTGATGTGGGTTAGTGCTGACAGTTCCGGGGTCGAGGAGGACATCAGGAGAGTCAGAGTGATCCTTTCAAGATCTGCTGTCGGACGAGCTTCATTTTTAAAGAATTGGAGGGATGCGGTGTTAACTTCCATTCTCTTTGGGCCCTCTCTTGTTCTTCTGGAGTGTCCTGTCGCACGTGGTTGCAATGTACCCAGGATCCAATTCCGTCTACCTTGAGGGCAGTAGGGGTGGTAAGAACAACAACATAAGGGCCCTTCCATCTTGGTTCTAAGGTCCTCGACTGGTGTCTTCTAACCCAAAGCCAATCTCCCGGGCCTATATTATGAAGACGGGATAATTCCTTCATTTTGGCCCTCATGAATTTCCCATACCAATGACCAGATATGTTTATGCACCTTACTCAAAGCTAGCATCTCCTGTTGGAAAGCACATAGCGAGAGAGGTGGTCTTTCCCTCAAATGCTGGACAAATGGGGGGGGGGGGCGGACTTCCATATACAATTTCAAAGGGAGTCAGACCCAGTTTATAGGGGGTGTTTCATGCCCGAGAAAGCACGAAGGGAAGGAGGGTCACCCAGTCCCCATCAGTCTCTATTGCCAGTTTTGTTAAAGTTTCTTTTAGGGTCCGATTCATTCTTTCTACCTGTCCTGATCTCTGGGGACTGTATTCGCAATGTAACTTCCATTTGGTCCCCAAGGCTGAGGCCAGTCCTTGAACAATTTTACTCACAAATGCAGGTCCATTATCAGAGCCGATAGATGCTGGCAGCCCAAACCTGGGTATAATCTCTTCTAGGAGCTTCTTAGCTACTACTATCGCTGTCTCCTTTTTAGTGGGGAAAGCTTCTACCCACACAGAAAACGTATCAACCAAAACTAGCAGGTAACAGTACCCATACTTGCCTGGCCTTACCTCTGTAAAATCTATCTCCCAATGATGTCCTGGCCTTTCCCCCCGATATCTTACACCTGTGTGCTGTCCTTTTCCTGTCCTCATCATCTGACAGGCTCTGCAGGTGCGGACTATATCCTGTATGGTTTTCTTCTCTTGGGGAAACCGCAGCTGCGCTGTCTGTAGGAGGGTCAAAGTCTTTTTCTCTCCCAAATGAGTGGTTTGATGTAAATGAGTATAGAGATGTCTGCCCAGGTCGGCAGGAAGCAACAGGTTGTCATCTTGGTCCCAATACCATCCGTTTTTGCCAGCAGGACAGGTGGTATTATCTTGCACCCAGCGTAAATCAGAGGGGGAGTATATGGGGCTTGGGGGCAGTGTTCCCATCCCCGGCGGTGGCAATCCCACCTTCAGTATATGGGCTTCGTGGTCTCCAGCAGCTGCCTCATGGGCTGCTGTATCGGCAGCATGGTTGCCTCGGGCTCTGGCATCCTCTCCTTTCTGGTGTCCCGGGACATGTACTATGGATACCGCCCGTGGCAAGTGGACCGCTGTCAAGAGTCTGTGAATCTCAGGGACGTTTTCAATCTCTTTTCCCTCCGCCGTCAAGAGCCCCCTCTCTTTATATATGGGGCCTTGAATGCGCACAGTGCCGAATGCATATCGGCTGTCAGTGCAAATAGTGACTCTTTTTCCTTTTGCCCCCTCTAGTGCTTGCATCACAGCTATCGGTTCTGCTTTTTGGGCAGATGTTCCAGGGGGCAAGGCCTCAGCCCGGATGACCCTCCCAGTGTCATCTACTATGGCTGCTCCCGCTTTTCTCTGTCCATCCTTCATATAACTGCTCCCGTCCGTGAACCATACCAGCTCACTGTTTTCTAATGGCAAGTCGCTGAGGTCTTTTCGTATGGTGGTTACCTCAGCTAACACTTCAACACAGTCATGGAGGGGCCCGTCCTCCTCCTTAGTACTCTGTCTAAGTTCCTGAAATGCCTGCCTCATTGATTCAGTCTAAGTCCAGTTCTTTTCTCTGCTTCTTTCATATAGAGGCCGGGCCTTTTCAGCAAACCCCATGATCCATAGCCTGCAGTACCCAACAGTCCCTAAAAACTCTCTCACATGCCGGGGAGTCATTGGCTCAGGGATCCATAGAATAGTCTCTTTCATAGCCTGAGTCAACCATCTTTGTCCCTGTTTTATTTTATATCCCAAATAAATGACTTCCTGTCTAGCGATTTGGGCCTTCTTCGCACTTGCCCAGTACCCCAATGTCCCCAAAGTCTGGAGGAGATCGCCTGTGGCCTTTAGGCATACCTCCTTAGTAGTAGTGGCCAGCATTAGGTCATCTGCATACTGCAACAGAACGACATTGGGGTGGCTGGTTCGATACTCACAGAGATCTTTGCCTAGAGCCTCATTGAACAATATCGGCAAGTTTTTGAATCCCTGTGGGAGGCGAGTCCAGGTCAGCTGCCCCACAGTTTGACGGTACTCATCAGCCCATTCAAATGTGAAGATTTCCTGGCTCTGGGGGGCCAAAGGCAAGCTGAAAAAGGCATCTTTCAAGTCTAAAATTGTGTACCAGACATAGTCTGGTGGCAAACTGCTCAGGAGGGTGTATGGGTTAGGGACAGTGGGAGAATGTCATTCACCTGTTTACTGACTTCACGAAGAACCTGGACCAGTCTAAAGTCCGTTCCCCCGGGCTTTCTCACGGGTAACAAGGGGGTATTCCATGGAAACCAGCACCTTCTAAGAACTCTGGCCTCCAGGAGCCGCTGTATATGTGGTGCAATTCCCCGCCGGGCTTCCAGACTCAGGGGATATTGCTTCACCCGTATAGGGGTGGCATCTGCTTTCAGTTCAACAATTATGGGGTGTCTCTGTTTGGCTAATCCTACCCCCGCTGTTTCTGCCCAAGCCAGAGGGTATTTCTGGACCCAAGGTTGCACTTTAGGGTCAATAGTCATGGGAGGGTTTGGCTGGTACAGTCTATATTTGTCCCTCAGCGCCAGGGACACAACTTGTATGGGATGTCCGGTCCCATCCAAAACTGATATCCCTCTGTGCTCAAAGTGAATTTGAGCATTGACTTTAGATAATAAATCTCTCCCTAACAAGGGAGCTGGGCATTCTGGTATCACGAGAAAGGAGTGGGACACTCGCTGGGCCCCCAAGTCCACTTGACGTTTAGTAGTCCATCCATATCATTTAGTCCTGGTTACCCCTTGTAACCAGCTGGTCTTTTTGGACATCAGCCTGTCCTTCTGGTTAAGGACTGAATACTGAGCTCCCGTGTCCACCATGAAGCCAACCGGTTTCCCCTCCATGTGTTTAGTTACCTATGACTCGGGGAGGGGTGCCGGGCCCTGACCCCCCTAATCACTATCTTCTCCTGCATATAAAACGTGGGCCCCCGGGGAGGGTGCTTCTTTCCTAGTGGGTCTTTCCCTTAGATTTCTTTTGGGGCAATTGCTCTTCCAGTGTCCTAGCTCTTTGCAATATGTGCATTGGTCCTTTTTAAGTCCCTGCCTGGCTGGTTTTCCTTCATCTTTCAACCTGACTTCTCTTACTCTCCGAGGACTAGCTCCCTGTTCCACCCCTGCAAGGGATATCTGAGCTAATTCTTTCTGATTCCTGCGGTTTTCTTCGGCCCTGAACTCTCTCTCTTCCCTTCTAACACGTTCTTCCCTTTCCTCTGCGGTCTGTCTATGATTAAAAACTCTCTCTGCTGCCCTCACCAGGTCTTGCAGGGATTGCTCTCCTAACCTCTCTATTTTTTGTAGTTTGTTTCTCATATCCGGGGCCGCCTGATTTACAAATGCTAGCATAACTGCCATGCGTGACTCATCGGCCTGTGGGTCCATGGGGGTATACTGCCTAAAAGCTTCCATTAATCTCTCGAGGAAGCCTGCCGGGCTTTCATTCTGCTCTTGTCTAACCAGATTTACCTTAGCCAAATTTGTTGGTCTCCTGGCGGCCTCTCGGAGACCAGCCATGAGAGTCTGGCGGTACACTTGGAGACGCTCCCTACCTTCAGCGCGATCGAAGTCCCATCGGGGCTGCGTCAGGGGGAACCCCTCATCAATCAAGTTAGGCTGCGGGGTAGGTCTCCCATCTACCCCTGGAACATTTTTCTGCGCTTCTGACAAGATCCGCTCACGCTCCTCTGTGGTGAAAAGCACCTGTAACAGCTGCTGACAGTCATCCCAAGTGGGGTTATGGGTGAAAAGAATAGACTCTAAAAGGTCAATGAGGCCCTGGGGTTTTTCTGAGAATGAAGGGGTTTGGGTTTTCCAATTATAAAGATCACTAGTGGAGAAGGGCCAGTATTGGTACATTCGTTCCCCGTTCCAGACCAGAAGCGCTTGGACAGTGGAGGAGGGGGCTTCTGGATTGTCTTCATCTGCTACATGGGCGATTCCCCTAGTTTTTCCCGAAGTTCCTTGGGCGGGGCCCCCTTTCCAGGTTGGGGCCGAAGGCTCGGCATCCCGTCGTGCTCCTCCGGAAGAGATCTGAGGAACCTGAGGGGGTAAAAGCGGGACTGCATAAGAGGGTGGGGAGAGGTCGATCTCCAGGTCAATAAGATTAGGATATAGTGAGGGTTTCTGGAACACTGGTTTCACCCAGCTGCCACGTTCTTTGTCTTCTTTTTCTTTAGATGTTTCCATGACCAGTACCTGTGGAATTGACAGAGTAGGGGATGGGGAAATAAAGGGCTGAGGAACAAAAGGTTTCAGCCAGGCTGGTGGATTCTCCACCAAATCCTGCCAGACCAAAACATAGGGAGTTTGATCTGGGTGCCCAGAAGGGCTGGGAGTGAGCACTTTCTCTCTGACCACTCAAGTAATGGGCAGGCGGAAGGTTCCCTCTCGTGGCCAGCCGACATCAAAGGCAGGCCACTAGGCAAAACAAAAAGTCACCAACTTGCTTTTCTTCACCAACAATGACAGATTGTGTGCTCTAGACTTAAAATCAGAGAAGTGGTCAGTCATAAGAGACAAAGGAGTAGAAGTTGTTTGTCCCATGATTACAGAGAAAAACACTGGAGACCAAATGAGCATACAAAGAGCAGAGACAGTGCCAGCACTCACACAGATGCAACGAACAGACAACAAATGTACATCGACCAAAAACACAGTACTAGGTCTGCCTGGACCCCTTTTTAACACTTTCCCCCCCTTGAGAGTATCTTACTGGCAGGATGTCCACAGAGCCAGCCACCTCCCCAGCATGATGCTTGGCCTCAGCCTTACGCTGGATTTTACCAGAGAACAGAGCCAGCCGCCTCCCCAGCACAATGCTAGGCCTTGGCCTTATGCAGGACTGTACCAGAATTAACACCGGTGTTCAGAGATCTCTCCTCCTAGTGAGGAAACCCCTTCTGCCACGAGAGTGTTGTTCTTCCCAGTTGAAGGGATCCTGGACAAGCCCCCAAATGCTATGCCCACAGTCCGAGTCCCCACAGCTGAGAAAACAAGATGGCAATGCAAAAGCAAAAAGGGGCTTTATTTCTAGCTCGAGCTAGGACCCAAGTCACATTCAGCACAATGGAGTGGAGCAAGGGCCCTGAGCCCTGAATTATAGCAGTATTTATAGGTTTAGGACAAAGACAGGGAGTTGGCAGGGGCAGATTGGTTGCAAGGGTTCCTTAGCATCTACTAATTGGCTAGATTATCGCACACGTGGGCTTTCTTAGGGGATTTTCATCCTCGTCCTGATAGGCTTGAACCAGGCTACAGGGAGTATACTGATTGGTCGAGTCCTGGTGCCGGTAGAAGATGATCTCAGCTCCTCCTTGGCAATAACTCAGCCCCTCTGTAAAGGAGACATAGGCCTACCTTGGCCCCTGAAGCCTGTCATGGCGCCTGTTTGGTCCTAACACCCAGTATGGCAGAAGCCCGTACCTTAAGTATCATCTTTAGCTAAACACAGAAGATATTGAGGGTAGAAGTTTAGTTAAAGGAAGTCAGGTGGCAGAGTGGTAAAGAATCTGCCTACCATTGCAGGAGACATGGATTTGATCCCTGGGTATATCCCCTGGAGAAGGAAATGGCAACACACTCCATTCTTGCCTGTAAAATTTCATGGATCCTGGACGCCTAATTCCATATGGTTGCAAAAGAATCAGATAGAACTTAGTGAGTAAACAACAACAAAAGTTGATATGCATATTTAAGTTGCTAGTGATAAAATCAGCTCCCTCTTCCAGGTATAGCCAAGGGGACACCTTTACAAAAGATTTCCCTTGTATATGTAAGTATCCCTTACAAAAGGCTGACTGTTTCTCAGTTTTCAAAGCTTCCTTTGTGCCTTCAGTTTCTTAAAAATAATCAGCCTAAAATAATCTTTATGCCAAAGAGGCATATTTGGGGGTGGCAAATTCTACTTCCCTATATTATAATCATAATTTAAAATAGTAGGATTGATGTGTTTTCTAAAAAAAAAAAAAAGAAGTTAAATTAAGACTTTTCTATTTATATTCAGTTCATAGGTTTAAAGTATAATTTAAAATTCTTATTTGTAGACAAAAATTATCTCACATGTCATTCGTTACCCCTAATATATGTTCAGCTGTACTAGATATAATAAACAGACATGGAAAATTTAAAACAGTTAATGGAGGACTTAAAAAAATATATAAAATTATATACTTATATATTTAACAAATCAGGAGAATTCCCTGGCAAGCCAGTGGTTAGGAATCTGCTCCCTTACTGCCAGGGGTCTGGGATCAACCTCTAGTTAGGGAACTAAGATCCCACAAGACATGCAGTGAGGCCAAAAGTTAATAATAAATTTTTAAAAGTAAATAAAAATTTAACCAATCATGATTATCAGTACAATCTCAATATGTTTATTCTGTTCTTGAGAAATAAAAATGTTTTTCTCTGTCCTCTTAGATTTACTAATCAGAGACTTTTGTATTAGACTGACCAAAACCAAAATAAAACAAAACCCAAGGGCTTTCCTGGTGGTCCAGTGGCTAAAAAACTGCCTTGCAGTGCTGGGGGCACAGGTTCAATCCCTGGTGCAGGAAGACCTCATATGGTTCAGAGCAACTAACCCTGTGCACCACTGAAACAGAATCCAAGTTTTTGTTCATGGAGAACTTCACGAACATGCAAACCCTCACCCAAGTAGAGTTTATATTAAAGGAGAGAGAAGTATAAAACTCCAAGTACAGACACTGACAAGACACTGACATGACCCCAAAAAGGTGGCTTAAAACTCAACATTCAGAAAAAAATATGGCATACGGTCCCATCACTTCATAGCAAATAGATGGGGGAACAATGGAAATAGCAACAGACGTTATTTTCTTGGGCTCCAAAATAACTGCAGATGGGGACTGCAGCCATGAAATTAAAAGTCACTTGCTCCTTGGAAGAAAAGCCATGATAAACTAAGATGGGAATCTGAGTTCTTGTCTGAAGAGTGGAATCCATAAACAGGCAACATTCACAGTAGCAAGCAAATTGGATTTATTAAAGCAGAGGAAAGTACAAAGCTCTCAGTATAGATGCTGAGGGGGGTAATAGAGTCCCCCAAAGGTGGGACTTACAGCAGTTTTTATATCCTTCCTTAAATCACAGTATTTCTAACCAATTAATTTAAAGATCAAGATACTTAACATCTTTATGCCCTCTCTTGATCCTTGGATTAAGTCACCACCCTTTTTCATATCCTTTGGCCATTTTACAATAGATCAGATGTATGGGCTTATGAACCAGAGATCAAATTGCCAAAATCCATTGGATCATCTAATGGCTTTTCCAGTAGTCATATATGAATGTGAGAGTTGGACTATAAAGAAAGCTGAGTGCCAATGAATAGATGCTTCTGAACTGTGGTGTTGGAAAAGACTCTTGAGAGTCCATTGGACTGCAAGGAGATCCAACCAGTCCATTCTAAAGGAAATCAGTCCTGAATGTTCATTGGAAGGACTCAGGCTAAAGCTGAAACTCCAATATTCTGGCCACTGGATGTGAAAAGCTGACTCATTTGAAAAGATCCTGATGTTGGGAAAGATTGAAGTCAGGAGGAGAAGGGGAGGACAGAGGATGAGATGGTTGGATGGAATCACCAACTCAATGGACATGAGTTTGAGTAAACTCTGAGAGTTGGTGACAGACAGGGGAGCTTGGTGAGCTGCAGCCTATGGGGTTGCAAAGAGTCAGACATGACTGAGCAACTGAATTGAACTGAACTGATTGGATCATTGAAAAAGCAATAGAGTTCCAGAAAAACAACTACTTCTGCTTTATTGACTACATCAAAGACTTTGACTATGTGGATTGAAATAAACTGTGGAAAATTCTTAAAGAATTTAAGACCTGTCTCCTGAGAAATCTGTATGGTCAAGAAATCTGCAGGTGAAGAAGCAACAGTTAGAACTGGACATGGAACAACAGACTGGTTACAAATAGGGAAAGGAGTATGTCAAGGCTGTATATTTTCACCTTGCTTATTTAGCTTATGTGCAGAGTACATCATGTGAAATGCCAGGTTGGATAAAGTACAGGCTGGGATCAAGATTGCTGGGAGAAATATCAATAACCTCAGATATACAGATAACACCACCTTATGGCAGAAAGTGAAGAAGAACTAAAGAGCCTCTTGATGAAAGTGAAAGAGGAGAGTGAAAAAGTTGACTTAAAACTTAACATTCAGAAAACTAAGATCATGGCATCCAGTCCCATCACTTCATGGCAAATAGATGGGGAAACAATGGAAACAGTGACAGACTTAACTTTCCTGGGCTCCAAAATCACTGCAGCTATGAAATTTAAATATGTTTGCTGCTTGGAACAAAGACTATGACCAACCTAGACAGCATATTAAAAAGCAGAGATATTACTTTGCCATGACTGAACTGAATTGAACTGATTGGCTTAAGATTAATAATCACCAGTTGTTTTTCCTCCAAGCATATGGAATATAATTTAATTACTGTCCTTTCCTGTATCTGAGTGCTAATAATCTATCAGACTAAACATATATTCCAGGAATTTAGGACAGTGGACCAGGATGTTTACTGAAAAGAAGACTGAGGTCTCAGAGTTCTATACTGACTGCCTAGTAATTTCTACCTCAAAACCTAGAGAGCATATTAAAAAGCAAAGATATTACTTTGCCAGCAAAGGTCCATATATTCAAAGCTATGGCTTTCCCAGTAGTCATGTATGAATGTGAGAGTTGGACTATAAAGAAAGCTGAGCGCTGAAGAATTGATGCTTTTGAACTGTGGTTGTTGAAGAGGACACTTGAGAGTCCCTTTGACTGCAAGATCAAACCAGTCAGCCTAAAGGAAATCAACCCTGAATGTTCATTGGAAGGACTGATGCCGAAGCAGAAGCTCCAATACTTTGGCTACCTGATGTGAAGGGTTAACTCATTAGACAAGACTTTGATGCTTGCAAAGACTGAAGGCAAGAAGAGAAGGGGATGACACAGGATGAGATGGTTGGATGGCATCACTGACTCAATGGACATGAGTTTGAGCAAGCTCTGAGAAGCCTGGCATGCTGCAGTCCATGGGGTTGCAATGAGTCAGACATGACTGAGTGACTGAACTGAACTGAACTATATAGCAGTTTATATCTTTACCAGTACTGATCTATTCATTTTTGATTGGCTCACGTTCCTGATGTATGTAATTTCTGACCAATTTGTTTGAAAGTCCCTACTTCCAATCTGTTATTTTTATGGCTTTTTTTTTTTTTTATCCCCCTGTCCTTGGGTTTTCATAGACACTGAGTTATCATTCCACGACCCTTTCTCATGACTGCAGGCCATCTTTTAAAGACCAAATGGGGACCAGATGTATAAGCTAAAAGTTAATGGTCCACCTTGTGTTTTCCGTCTTGACAAGTTGGTCAACAATTACTGAATGTCTTGTCTTGTGTCTGGATGTTTTATGACCTGTCAGACCAAGGACACATTCCTCTAAAAGTCAGGAAATTGGAACAAAGGGTATAGCTTTAGGTTAATGGAGTGAGATGTTTGTATGAGAGTAAGAGTTGGAATTAAAAAAGAACTGGAGTCTTATCCCTACAATGACAGCCTTGCAATTTTCAGATAGTTATTTCAGTGGCTCAGTCATGTTTGACTCTTTTTGACCCCATGGATGGCAGCACACCAGGCTTCCCTGTCTATCACCAACTCCTGGAGCTTGCTCAGACTCATGTCCATTGAGTCGATGACGCCATCCAACCACCTCATCCTCTATCATGCCCTTCTCTTTCCTTCAATCTTTCCCAGCATCAGGGTCTTTTCCAGTGAGTCAGTCCTTCGCATCAGGTGGCCAAACTATTAGATATCTACCTCACCACAGTAATTGAGTCTGTACTCTAGAGCCTGGGAACCACAACAACTGAGACCACATACAGCAACGACTGAAGCCTGAGTGCCCTAGAGCCCATGCTCCACAACTAGAGCAGCCACCACAGCGAGAAGGCCACACACTGCAGCTAGAGAGGAGCTCCCACTCTCCACAACTAGAGAAACCCCCTATCTGCAAGGAAGACCCATCACAGCCATAAATATACATATTAAAAAAAAAAAAACAAACAGATTAACAAGTGAAAAGAATAAAGTATTGTTATTTGTGTAAGAAAGCAAGCAAATGAAGTTACTTCCTAAGCAGCTAAAGAATGAGGAGGTTTCTAGGGAATAAGCAGGAGGTAAAGAAAGCTTGTGATGATGTTTGTTTATGTAGATTCTAGTGTTTATCTTCTCTTTGTTTCTTTTCTCTTGGCTATAAAACTCCCCCAGAGAACGTTTTTATGGCAGCTTCACTTGCAAATGTTTCTGCTTTTAATAAGTTAAGGGAAACTCTGAAAAGGACTCTTTCTGTGTCTGATCAATCTCTAATGTCTTTAATCTAATTTAAAATAATTTGTAAATAATAATTTGAAGAATTAAACATCAAAGAATACAAGAGTTTTTACCAAACTCATGTTCTGCTGCTTACCAGTTGAAAGATAATGCTCAAAAGACAGTTGTTGGTAGCAAAAGAAAGGTTGCTTTATTCAGGAGTCAGGAAAGCTGGAAGAAGACAGAATTGTGTCCAGGAACCAGTACTAAAGATTCTGCTCTGTTGTGAAAGTTTTTAAAGGGAGAAAGGGAAGCTTATCACAGATAATCATTTGAGGTGGGGATCAGAGTCTTTGTTATTGTCCACTCTGTGCAGTCTTCTTTCTGATTGATTGGTGTTGAGGTAACAGGATGGTATTCTAGGAATCTTGTGCTCACCTGAAGTTACAATTCTCCACCTGCTGGGGCCTTGTTTCCTGCAGAAGAACTCAAAGATATTGTTATATATATTACTTGAGGAGGATCCAGGTTTCACTTTATCACTGCACTATTATTTCTTGGTTGCTCTTCCTTTATTTTTGCATTCCCTCACTCTTTTAATTAGCAATTGTTTGAATCTCCCTTTGGAACTCACGGAAGGTCAAAGAAGCTGAATGAAATCTATTTCCTGCAAATAAGAAATGGGGAACACGAACAGGATTTGTACCTGGTAGGGCCCCACAAGGTCCTACTTGGTTTCAGAGTCATAAAATTATTGCATTCCAGAAAGGTTGCCCTTGCAAAATTGCATCAGTAGAGCTTCTGCTTCCTTAGATCTTACCAAAGAACACTTTGCAACCCATAAAAATGGGAAAAACAAAACAGACAATAAAATAAAATAAAATTCATGTTCTCTGGCAATATTGTGATTAGTGGAAAAGAGAAAAAATGGAAATGTAATTCCCATTACTGATACAAGGATACTGTTCTCAGAAACTGTAGATTTTAACATACATCAATATGAATCTGCCACAGGTGTACACACTGCATAACCAATACAATATTGTAAGGTAAAAAAGAAAAAAAGAAAAATTATATCTGTTTAATTCAAAAGAAAAAAAAAAAGAAATTAAAGATTTTAGAGTCTCAAAGAATGAAGAAAGGAAACAATTGTCATTTATAAACTTGGAAACAAGTAATTTTAGTGATGCCAGAAGGCTACATGGAGAGAAGGAAGGCTCTCAAAATATTATAATTTGTGACAGGCAATCTTATGTGAAGCATACAAATACATTTTTCCAAAGAGAGTATAGCAGATCTGGTGGGTCTTCTTTCCTTCCTTTTATTCACCTCTTCATTTAATTTTTCTTCTTCTTCTTCTCCCCCCCACTACTGTTTTAAAATGAGCAACATTTATTTCATAAACTTAAATTTCTTGAAGCATCATAAATAAAATAAAATACTGGGGTGGGGACAGGAATGAAGGAATCGAGAGTCACCTTGATTGTTAATTTGTTTGTTAACTGTCTTCTCAAAGGAAAAGTAAACAGTTATGTACCTTCATGATGGGAGATGGTGTCACGACTTGGAGAAAACCTTCATGGAACTTAGGCTCCTACCATCCTACAGGGACTGGGAGATATTAATAGAAGCTCTATTTTCCTTGATTATTACATTTCAAAGGGATAATTCTTAGATCCTGGAGAAAGAGTCCTGGGTATAAAACTGGTAAAAGTTTGAGCTAGAAGGTTGACATCTCAAAGGGGCAGAGAAAATATTTACAAATGCAAGTTTTTTAAAGTAAATGCTCTAAGGAAAGGGAGGTCAGATGCCTACAGTCAGGAAGAAATGTGTCTACGGTGTAATCAAGCTGGAAGGAACATTGAGTCCATCTTATGTTCTTTTTCTTTTCTCCCTCTCTCACAGGACCGTGCACAAAACCTAAATGAACGGCGAACCACCACCACCACCCTCACAGTGGACGTTCTGGATGGAGATGACCTGGGTCCAATGTTTCTTCCATGTGTCCTCGTGCCAAACACTCGTGACTGTCGCCCACTCACCTATCAAGCTGCCATACCTGAGCTGAGGACTCCAGTAAGCATACTCTCATCTTTTCCTCTTCACTTCCACCTCTGTGACCCCCAATGAGATCCTGTTCAAATATTTTGAACACATATGTGGTGAAAATAATTTGCTTTTCTAAATGGATATTGGAAAACAGCTTATGTTCAAAACCATTTTGAGACAGTATGGGTAAATTTTTATTCATAATGTCTAATTATATCATTGAAGGAATGTCATGAAGTAACGTAGCAGACGATGAAATGATTAGATAGCATCACCAACTTAATGGACATGAATTTGTGCAAACTTCAGGAAATAGGGAAGGACACGGAAGCCTAGTGGTCCATGGCGTCACAAATAGCCAGACACAACTGAGTCCGTGAACAGCAACCTGAAGCAGCAGCCTATTTGACTCTGATTTTTTTTCCCCATGTATAAAGCATAACAAAGATCAGTTGACATCATATACTTGGAAACTCCAAGAAATAACCCCAGCAGTTTCCTAAATTCACTTGTCAACATTCAGCCCTAAGTCAGAGGATACATATATTAACAGGATGCCCTTTTGTCTTTTAGAATCTTGATATATTATTGGAGATTATGCTTGGCTATTTGGAGGGGGAGCTAATGAATCCTGAATATAAACATTTATTCATTAAAGATGTATTTTAAAGAAACAAAAATTAAGTCATGTACATATTTTCTATATTCAATTCTTCATTTAAAACAATTTTGAAATAAATCTACACATTGGTGTCAGCCTAAAATTCACACCATAGACCTGCCTGGGTGATAAATATACATATCTAAGAATAAAAGTTATAAGGCTAATAGATATTCTGTGTGTGTACACGTGTGTGCTCAGTCATGTCCCACTCTTTGTGATCCCACGAACTGTAGCCTGCCAGGCTCCTCTGTCCATAGAATTCTCTAGTCAGGAATACTGAAGTGGGTTGCCATTTCCTACTCCATAGGATCTTCCCAACCCAGGGATTGAACCTTTGTCTCTTGTGTCTCCTGTCTTGGCAGGCAGATTTTTTACCACTGTGCCACCTGGTAAGCCCAATAGAGATAAAATATTAGGCTAAAATATCAGTTTCTTCCTTAAATGTAAAAAAAAAAAAAAATCTCTTTTAGAGCAGTCAGTTTATTGCTGGTGCTGCTGCCGCCGCTAAGTCTCTTCAGTCGTGTCCGACTCTGTGCGACCTGATAGATGGCAGCCCCCCAGGCTCCCCCATCCTTGGGATTCTCCAGGCAAGAACACTGGAGTGGGTTGCCATTTCCTTCTCCAATGCATGAAAGTGAAAAGTGAAAGTGAAATCGCTCTGTCGTGTCCGACTCTTAGCAACTCCACGGACTGCAGCCTACCAGGCTCCTCCATCCACGGGATTTTCCAGGCAAGATTACTGGAGTGGGGTACCATCGCCTTCTCCGAGTCAAATTCCTAGGAGTCAACTATTTGATTAGTTTTTGCTGTTCCTATGAAAAGTATTTAGGCTTCTGGGTCAGTAATATTGCTAGTGATGTCAGAATTTGTTGCGAGATATTTGATTTTATTTCTGACATTTATGAAATGTAGTTTGGAGGATCCTCTCTGTATTTGAACATTTTTTCTTTTTTAAAAAAGAATAGAACGCAGATTACTTCTAAGTGCAAATTAGATTGCATTCCAGTCACTTTCAAAAGATCTTACCAAATATTTAACCAATTACTTTATCCAATATTTTACCCACTTGCTTTACTAGCAATAGCTCTTAAATGGTTGAAAATCACTTTTGTGTTTGCTGGAATAAATGATTACTGGTCTAGTTGGTTTGCATGAAAAAAAAAAAAAAAACCTAAAAAATGGATAAATGTTATGATGTGTACTGAGTGAAGAAAATAATATTATTTTTAAGCTAAATGGAGTAATTTTGCAGACAGAAAGGCTAATGGAGAATTTGTCTAGACA
This sequence comes from Ovis aries, assembly GCF_016772045.2. NCBI lineage: Eukaryota > Metazoa > Chordata > Mammalia > Artiodactyla > Bovidae > Ovis > Ovis aries. The sequence continues at coordinate 4,856,360 of NC_056075.1, forward strand.
AATATTTGTAGGTTACCTAAAGTTGTAGGTCATGATATTATTTTGTTGAATATTAGTGAGAAGACTTAATGATGTGAACACTGAACTTTTCTTTGAAAGGCTTAATTGAAATCATGACAAAAATATTTTTAGTTTCAATCTATTTTTCTGAGCTAATTTAAGTAGCTGGTATATCAATGAGATCCCAAGAGAAGGGGAATACCGACCTAATAAGACTAAAATCAATAAACCAGTGTGATGAATGTTTAACAGTACTTGATGTAATGAGAGAAGTAAAGACAGAGGTTACTGCTTGAGAAGCAAAATATATTGACTTTATAAGGATCTTTGAGCATAATTTCCTCTTTGCCCCAGCTTATAGATTAAGCATCTCTAATTCCTATGCCATTTCATGCTAGAGATAAAGCCATGTTCCAGATTTGTGGTAAATGATAATAATGACTAATGACTATTTAGATTGTTCAGTTTGTCATGAACTGTGCTAAATTCTACAAACATATTAACTTAAATCCTTTCAGATAGTTACCACTGTAATGGTCATTTTATAAATGAGATCTCTGGAATACAGAATTTAAGTGACTTAGCCTTATATAGTTAATAAATTAACAGTATTTTCTTTTGAAATCATATATCTTGAATGAAAGGATATTCTATAAATCACAGAATGACCAAAGTTTATTCTTCATCATCATTTTTAACAGATCAATCCATTCTTGAACATTCTGTGAAACAAGAATTTTAATTTTACAGAGTTAAATACTTACAGCAAATATTTATTCATCAAACATTATATTTTTATTGGTATGTAGAAAAATTAGATATGTTTACTTGCAAAATTAGGCACTTATTCTGGTTATCAATCAATGCATAAAAAAGCACCACAATTTAGTGGCTTCAAATTGCAGTCTTTAAATTTGTTCATAAAGCCACAATTCTGGCGTACCTGAGGGAACACCTCATTCCTGCTCTACACAGTATCAGCTAGGACACTTCGGCTAAGGGCTCTGTGTGTGTGTGTGTTCTATTCTTTTAGTTGTGTCTGATACTTTGCGACACCATGGACTGTAGGCCACCAGGCTCATCTGACCATGGGATTCTCCAGGCAAGTTTGCTGAAGTGGGTTATCATGTCTTCCTCCAGGGGATCTTCCTGAATCTGGGACTGAACCCACATCTCTTACGTCTCCTACACTGGTAGTCGGGTTTTTCACTGCTAGCACCATCTCGGGAGCCCAAGGGCTGGGAACCACTTTCCAAATAGTAAACTTAGCAAGCTGATTCTGGCTATGGGCTCCAGCTCAGTGAGGGCTGTGAGCTGGAGGCTTCATTTCCACTCCATGTAGGTTTTTCCTGGGCTACTTGAGCTTCCTCACATCAAGGTGCTGGCTTCTAAGAAGAAGCTTCCCAAAAGAATTAGACAGAATGTTAATGAACTAGACTTGTAATTTGCAGTTTCGCTTCTGCTGTAGCCAAAGCTCTGTCAGATTCCGGTAGTAGAAGTATATGCTGTGTTCCAATGGGAAGAGTGTAGAAGTCATCCTGTACAGAGAGCATAAGGGAAAGGACATTTTATTGTCACCATCGTAGGAAAACAAAATCAGCTATAGCAGTGGCATCAGGTTTTCATGTGCTCTTTTATATGCCATTTTTGATCCACTTTGGATCCCAAGGGTTAAGAAATGCAGCTAGTTTTTAAGTTGCACATTCAAATTGCTGAGTTTATGTCTGTATTTTTTTCTTTCTTCTTCTTTTTCTTTTTTCTATTTTCCTTTGCTATTTCCATGCTGTGCTAAAATTTCTGGAATTTCAATAAATAAGATCTTGTATACAGAGCAAGAGAACTAACTATTTATGTCAGCTAAACAGGACATTATGACTCTAATTACATGCTTGCTGTTCCTTTCCTGAACTAATTCTTCAGATTTTGAAAGCTTTGACACCTGCTCACCTTCTGGGTTGAGTGAAATTTTCTAATCGCCTCAGTGGTATTCCTAATTTGAGAAACCATCCTTAGTTCTACCACCATGCATGCATATTTCATCAGCTCAGAAAAAATTTAAAAGGTAGTCTAGTACAGTGTTTAGCCCATGAACAAAGATATAATGAAAAATAATATGAATTTGGTGTCTCAGGCACTAAAGCAATTGGTAGCCCTGAGTTAGTTATGATGTATTTATTAAGTAGGTAAATAGCCACTGAAGCTTGTTCTGTTTAGTCACCAAGTAGTACCCAACTCTTTTGGTACTCCATGGACTGTAGCCTGCCAGGCTTCTCAGTCTATGGGACTTCCCAGGTAAGAATACTAGAGTGAGTTTCCATTTCCTTCTCCAGAGGATCTTCCTGACCCAGGGATTGAACCCATGTTGCCTACACTGGCAGGCAGATTCTTTACGATGGTGACCTAGTCTATGCTAAACTTTATTTTAATAAAGACAGCATAAACTTGGATGAGATAAAATTCTTCTGATAGTGTAAATTTATTCTTACTTCCTGACTCTCTTAAAGTTGTTATGCCTACGTGGTTGAAGATTTCTAGTATTATGGAAACCTGCCGAATTTGGAGAGTGTAGGATCATGGTTCAATTGTCTTGATTTTCTGTTAAAGACAAAGACAGTAAATCCTTACATAATTCTTTTCAATGTTGAACAGTTGCATACATTTTGACTAGTTGGATATATTGTTGAGTAAATTGTCCCTGGTTCAGTTAAATTCATTCAGTTCGGTCGCTCAGTCGTGTCTGACTCTTTGCAACCCCATGGACTACAGCATGCCAGGCCTCTCTACCCATCACCAACTCCTGGAGTTTAATTAAACTCATGGCTATTGACTCGGTGATGCCATCCAACCATCTCATTCTCTGTCATCCTCTTCTCCCACCTTCAATCTTCCCCAGCATCAGGGGCTTTTCAAATGAGTCAGTTCTTCACATCAGGTGGTCAAAGTATTGCAGTTTCAGTTTCAGCATCAGTCCTTCCAATGAATATTCAGGACTGATTTCCTTTAGGATGGACTGGTTGGATCTCCTTGCAGTCCAACGGACTCTCAAGAGTCTTCTTCAATACCGCAGTTCAGAAGCATTTTTTCGGCACTCACCTTTCTTTATACTCCAACTCTCACATCCACACACGGCTACTGGAAAAACCGTAGCTTTGACTAGACGGACCTTTGTTGGCAAAGTAATGTCTCTACTTTTTAATATGCTGTCTGCTGCTGCTAAGTCGCTTCAGTAGTATCCGACTCTGTGCGACCCTATAGATGGCAGCCCACCAGGCTCCCCCATCCACCAGGCTCCCCCATCCCTGGGATTCTCCAGGCAAGAACACTGGAGTGGGTTGCCATTTCCTTCTCCAAATATGCTGTCTAGGTTGGTCATAATGTTTCTTCCAAGGAGAAAGCATCTTTTAATTTCATGGCTGTAGTCACCATCTGCAGTGATTTTGCAGTATAAAATAAAATCTGTCACTGTTTCCAGTGTTCCACCATCTACTTGCCATGAAGGGATAGGACCAGATGCCATGATCTTAGTTTTCTAAATGTTGAGTTTTAAGCCAACTTTTTCACTCTCCTCTTTCACTTTCATCAGGAATCTCTTTAGCTACTATTCGCTTTATGCCATAAGTGTCATCTCCATATCTGAGGTTATTGATATTTCTCCCAGCAATCTTGATTCCAGCTTGTGCTTAATCCATTCCAGCATTTCTCTACTGTGCATATAAGTTAAATAAGCAGAGTGACAATGTACAGTCTTGACATACTCCTTTCCCGATTTGGAACCAGTCTGTTGTTCCATGTCCAGTTCTAACTGTTGCTTTCTGACCTGCATACAGATTTCTCAGGAGGCCTGTCAGGTAATCTGGTATTCCCATCTATTTCAGAATTTACAGCAGTTTTTTTGTGATCCACACTATCAAAGGTTTTGGTATAGTCAATAGCAGAAGTAGATGTTTTTCTGGAACTCCCTTGTTTTTTCGATGATCCAATGGATGTTGGCAATTTGATCTCTTGTTCCTCTGCCTTTTCGAAATCCATCTTGAACATATGGAAGTTCATGGTTCATGTACTGTTGAAGCCTTCCTTGAAGAATTTTGAGCATTGCTTTGCTAGCGTGTGAGATGGGTGCAATTGTGCAGTAGTTGAGCATTCTTTTGTATTCCCTTTCTTTGGGACTGGAATGAAAATTGACATTTTCCAGTCCTGTAGCCACTGCTAAGTTTTCCAAATTTCCTGGCATATTGAATGCAGCTATTTCACAGTATCATCTTTTAGGATTTGAAATAGGTCAACTAGAATTCTATCACCTCCACTAATTTGTAGTGATGATTCCTAAGGTCCACTTGACTTCTCATTCCAGGTTGTCTGGCTCTAGGTGAGTGATCACACTATCATGATTATCTGGGTTATGAATATATTTTTTGCATCATTCTTCTTTGTATTCTTCCTACCTCTTCTGAATATCTTCTGCTTCTGTTAGGTCCATACCATTTCTGTCCTTCATTGTGCCCATCTTTGCATAAACTGTTCCCTTGGTATCTCTGATTTTCTTGAAGAGATCTCTAGTCTTTCCCATTCTATTGTTTCCCCTTATTTCTTTGCATTGATCACTGAGAAATGCTTTCTTATCTCTCCTTGCTATTCTTTGGAACTCTGCATTCAAATGGGTATATTTTCCCTTTTCTCCTTTCCTTTTCACTTCTCTTCTTTTAATAGCTATTTGCAAGGCCTCCTCGGAGAGTCATTTTGCCTTTTTGCATTTATTTTTCTTGGGGATGGTCTTGATCCCTGCATCCTGTGAAATGTCATGAATCTCCATCCATAGTTCTTCAGGCACCCTATCAGATAAAATCCATTGAATCTATTAGTCACTTCTACTGTATAATCATAAGGGATTGGATTAAGGTCATACCTGAATGGTCTAGTGGTTTTCCCTACTTTCTTCAATTTACGTCTGAATTTGGCAATAAGGAGTTCATGATCTGAGCCACAGTTTTATTCTGGTCTTGCTTTTGCTGACTGTATAGACATTCTCCAGCTTCGGCTGCAAACAATAGAATCAATCTGATTTCAGTATTGACCATCTGGTGATGTCCATGTGTAGAGTCTTCTCTTGTGCTGTTGGATTAGGGTGTTTGCTGTGACCAGTGTGTTCTTTTGGCAAAACTCTATTAGTCTTTGCTCTGCTTCATTCTGTACTCCAAGGCCAAATTTTCCTGTTAGTCCAGGTGTTTCTTGACTTCCTACTTTTGCATTTCAGTCCCCTATCATGAAAAGGATATCTGTTTTTGAGTGTTAGTTCTAGAAGGTCTCGTAGATCTTCATAGAACTGTTCAACTTTAGCTTGTTCAGCATTGCTGGTTGGGGCATAGAGTTGAGTTATTGTGATACTGAATGATTTCCCTTGGAAACAGTGATCATTCTGTCCTTTTTGAAATTGCATCCAACTACTGCATTTTGGACTCTTGTTGACTGTGATGGCTACTCCATTTCTTCTAAGGGATTCTTGCCTGCTGCAATAGATGTAATGGTCATCTGAGTTAAATTCACCCATTCCAGTCCATTTTAGTTCGCTAATCCCTAAAGTGTCGATGTTCACGCTTGCCATCTCCTTTTTGCCCACTTCCAATTTGCCTTGATTCATAGACCTAAGTTTCCAGGTTCCTATGCAATATTGCTCTTTACAGCATTGATCCCTGCTTCCATCACCAGTCACATCCACAACTGTGTGTTGTTTTGACTTTGGCTCTGTCTCTTCATTCTTTCTGGAGTTATTACTCCACTTATTTCTAGTAGCATATTGGGCACCTACTGACCAGAGTTCATCTTTCAGTGTCCCATCTTTTTGCCTTTTCATACTGTTCATGGGCTTCTCAAGGCAAGAATACTGAAGTGGTTTGCCTTTTCCTTCCCCAGTGGCCCACGTTTTATCAGAAATAGTTAGAAATACCATATGGTTTAGAAATACCAAATGGTTGGAAATACCATAATATTAATGTGATAATATTGACATATTAACTTTATTTTTAGCATGTATATTTTCTTTTACATATTGTATCATGCAGAGTTCAGCATTTTGGCATTAGTTGCCTATCATATTTAGTCATCTAGTAGCTAGAATCCACACTTTAATGAATTCTTCCCCATCCTTGTTTAAAGTCTTGGGTTATGTCCCAAGACTATCTTACCACAAATGCTTCCACTATAACCTGTTCTAAAAAACTCTGCTTTTCATGTAACCATCGAAGAGAGCGCTACTGCTTTATTTATGCTGCTCTCCCCTTCCAGGGAAGCTTTCTCAATTATTACAAGAGTGGTCGTGATTTCCAGTGATGTATGACATTTATAATTTCCTGTTGGTTCATACTCATTAAATGTGTTACAATCTATGAAGTTTCTCCTCTCTTGTCTTTTACTAAACTACTGGTTCTTCTCCTCTTGATGGCCATCGATTTCTCCTCTTAAATCTTTGGATTTTTTTTTTTTTCCTAAAAGGTATCTCTGTGCTTGGATTTATTTATTTATTCTTAAATCTTTAGAATATTCCAGATTTCTATCTTTTGAAGCTCCCCCACCCCCTTTTTACTGTAGTTTTCACCTAGATTCATTAAGCCTACACCATTGGGCTCTTTACTCTCTGAGCAAAGAATGTTCTTTTTTCTCTGATCTGTATATTGTAGACCTGTTTTCTTACCTGAAATCTCTCCTGACTTCCAAGCTTACATTTCTCAGTTTTTCTGCATAGTTTTCCTGTACACCCGACAGATGCCTCATTATCCTCTCTAGTACATTCTGATGCATCCACACCTACTCTCATGTTACTTGTGGGGTCTTGGTTGATTTGGACCTAAACTTAAATGACCCCTGCATCTCAAACTCAATCTCCAAAGACATTCTCTGCATTATCTATGAAATGTTACTTCATTATGTTTGATGCCTAGTTTACTGCCAAAAGGATCTTCCCTGGAGCTCAGAGGGTAAAGAATCTGCCTGCAATGCAGGAGACCTGGGTTCAATTCCTGGGTCAGGAAGATCCTCTGGAGAAGGGAATGACAATTCACTCCAGTATTCTTGCCTGGAGAATCCAATGGACAGAGGAGCCTGGCTGGCTACAGTTCATAGGATCACAAAGAATCAGACACGACAGCAACTAACACTGCTCCACTGCTGCTTAGTGCCAAAATACCCCTTAAAGTCATACCCTCAACTCTGGACCTATAAAATTAGAATATCATTCTGATATGTACTTTCACTCTTTAAATAAAGTCTCAATATTTTCCATCGTATGCCAAATGAGTTTCAAAACTTTGAGTATAGTCTTTAAAGTAACTTAACCTCTGACCATTTTCACTCTCTTCTAAATCGCATAAAGCAATTTCTCCAGAAACAGAGTTCTGCATATAACCTGGATTTCTCTGAGAATTAACCTCTCTTTTCTCCACTTTGTTTCATATATTAAGCCTATAGCTTTTATTCAACCTTCATCAATAATATGCAATAATAAATAGGTCCTTAAAATTAAGTTTTTCTTTGTTATCTGCATGTGTTTCTGCCATAAGCACTGAGCTCCCCATTGTGTTCAGTCATTCACCCTCTTCCCTTTCACTAGTATACTAGTTCTTCAGTTTCCTACTTATTATTATATCTTAAGCATAACTCATTCTTTTCACATAATAAATGTTCAGAAATTATTGAATTGATTTAAAATGTCAAGAAACACATATTGTACGCTAAGAAGATACTGGACATAAATAGGAATAAGTATGGCTTCTGCCTTCTCACTCACAATGAGAGTTTATCATAAGCATGTATATGTAAAGAATATATAATTATTTAATATAAATACATTTTATCCAAATAATAGCTTATTAACCATGGTGTATATATATGTGTGTGTGTGTGTGTATATGTGTATGTATGTGTGTGTGTGTATATATATGTTTATATATAACCTTTTAATACACTTTTAATGTTTTCCAATTAGAATTGCAATCATATCATATTTAACCATTATCTAGTCAAGAAGGAGTCTAATAGGTGGTCTGGATAAAGTAAGCATATGTCCCGATTACCATAGAGAGGTAGTACAGTTGTTTACAGTTGTTGTCCCAGCACATTGTTTGCAATGCTTCCTTCTCATTTCAGTAATGTTTCAAATATTAAATTATATCCTTCTTGGCCTTTAGGCCAATTATTCTCAAACTGACTCCTACAGAGCTCTTTTAGTGCCAGCAAAGTGATGAAAAAAGAAGGAAACAATTGTCAATTCCCAAACTGCCTATAATCTTTTAATGAGAAGACTGTCGAAGTAGATTGAAGGGGAAAATGATAAATAATATATCTTGGTCAGAACATTGCATTTTCTGCCAATTTATTTCCTCCCATCAACAGTCACACCTATAGGCCACTAGTAGCAAATTATCAAAGAAACTTAAGAATTAAGTTGGGGAAACAATAGCTAAACACCAAACAAACAAACAAACAAACTGGAATCCTAGAGTGTGGAAGTGTATTATTATATTATAGTAATTCTGAAGAATTTCCACAGGAGTGGAAAAGGTCAGTTTTCATTCCAATTTCAAAGAAAGGCAATGCCAAAGAATGCTCAAACTACCGCACAATTGCACTCATCTCACACGCTAGTAAAGTAATGCTCAAAATTCTCCAAGCCAGGCTTCAGTAATACGTGAACCGTGAACTCCCTGATGTTCAAGCTGGTTTTAGAAAAGACAGAGGAACCAGAGATCAAATTCCCAACATCTGCTGGATCATGGAAAAAGCAAGAGAGTTCCAGAAAAAGATCTATTTCTGCTTTATTGACTATGCCAAAGCCTTTGACTGTGTGGATCACAATAAACTGTGGAAAATTCTGAGAGAGATGGGAATACCAGATCACCTGACCTGCCTCTTGAGAACCTATATGCAGGTCAGGAAGCAACAGTTAGAACTGGACATGGAACAACAGACTGGTTCCAAATAGGAAAAGGAGTACGTCAAGGCTGTATATTGTTACCCTGCTTATTTGACTTCTATGCAGAGTACATCATAAGAAACGCTGGACTGGAAGAAGCACAAGCTGGAATCAAGATTGCCGGGAGAAATATCAATAACCTCAGATATGCAGATGACACCACCCTTATGGCAGAACACGAAGAGTAATTAAAAAGCCTCTAGATGAAAGAAGAGAGTGAAAAAGTTGGCTTAAATCTCAACATTCAGAAAACGAAGATTATGGCATCTGGTCCTATCATTTCATGGGAAATAGAAGGGGAAACAGTGGAAACAGTGTCAGACTTTATTTTTGGGGGCTCCAAAATCACTGCAGATAGTGACTGCAGCCATGAAATTAAAAGACACTTACTCCTTGGAAATAAAGTTATGATCAACCTAGATGGCATATTAAAAAGCAGAGACATTACTTTGCCAGCAAAGGTCCGTCTAGTCAAGGCTATGGTTTTTTCTGTGGTCATGTATGGATGTGAGAGCTGAACTGTGAAGAAAGCTGAGCGCCGAAGAATTGGTGCTTTTGAACTGTGGTGTTGGAGAAGACTCTTGAGGGTCCCTTGGAGTGCAGGAGATCCAACCAGTCCATTCTGAAGGAGATCAGCCCTGGGATTTCTTTGGAAGGAATGATGCTAAAACTGAAACTTCAGTACTTTGGCCTCTTCAGGCAAAGTGTTGACTCACTGGAAAAGACTCTGATGCTGGGAGGGATTGGGGCAGGAGGAGAAGGAGACAACAGGATGAGATGGCTGGATGGCATCACTGATTCAATGGACGTGTGTCTGAGAGTTGGTGTGTCTCTGGGAGTTGATGATGGACAGGGAGGCCTGGCTTGCTACGATTCATGGGATCGGAAAGAGTCGGACACGACTGAATGACTGAACTGAACTGAATTCTGAAAGGTTATGTGCAATGATAAGAGAGAAAAGTAGTCGTTTACTTTTTTATTCCTTGGTCAAATTTCATGTGTGAATAGACTAAGCTATATATAACTCCATTTACAGACAATGTGAAAATATGTTTAATTGTGGAGCAATTAACAAGTAAGAAATAATCAGAGGAATTGAGTTTATTAAATTAAAGGGACAAAGTCATGATTCTTTCCAGTAATAAGACCGAAGTCTAACTTTTCTTGTTGAAGAATTTGTTTAAAATATTATTTCAAATTAGCATAGGAGATATGTTTTCCTATGAAATACAGAAAAAGAGAAAAAAACACAAAGTCATTTGACTTGGACTTGATGTTGATAACTCCATAAGCATTTATTTTGAACTATCTGATGGCTTACTAAATTATGTAGAAACACTTTGCAAATTTGTTTCTTATAGCAAAATAAGGAAATTTGTAAGAACACAAAGTACAGGTTAAAGACTGTGTGATGAAAATGTTGCTCACCGTCTCAAAACAGTTTAGGCTTCTCATCTATAAGGTGGGGATCATGCTATCTAATATATGGGATTTTTGTGAACACTACTAAAGAGGATTTATGAAGCACACTTAAATTGTTTCAAGCAGATACTAAGGATTTAATAATATTTAGCTATTTCTATTATTATTGTCATTTCCTGTGGAACTTCATCATCTGGCTGAGTATTTACTCAGAAAGTCATGGGAGGAAGTGGCTGTTTCAATTTTTTTTTAAAAAATTGAATTACTTTTTAACGGAAATTCCAGCTTGAAAACCTGTTATATACATTGATAGTCCTAATTTATTCTGATTGCGCTACTCCTAATTAATTCAGCATGATTTCAGTTCTTTAAAAAAATGTAATACCTGGAATTCCTTGGTGGTCCACTGGTTAGAACTAAGCACAAAGCCTTTGACTGTGCAGATCACAACAAACTGAGGAAAATTCTTAAAGAGATGGGAATACCAAACCACATTACCTACCTTCTGAGAAACCTGTATGCAGGGTATGAAGCAACACTATGGACTGGTTCCAAGTTGGGAAAGGAGTACATCAAGGTTATAATTTGTCACCCTGATAATTTAACGTATATACAGAGTACATCCTGTAAAATGCTGGGCTGGATGAAGCATAAGCGGAAATCAAGATTGCCAAGAGAAATATCAATAACCTCAGTTATGCAGATGATACCATCCTTATGGCAGAAAGTGAAGAGGAACTAAAGAGCTTCTTAATGAAGGTGAAAGAGGAGAGTGAAAAAGCTGGCTTAGTTGAAAAAACTAATATCATGGCATCCAGTCCCATCACTTCCTGGCAAATAGATGGGGGAAAAATGGAAACAGCGACAGACTTTATTTCCTTAGGCTTCAAAATCACTGCAGGTGGTGATTTCAGGCATGAAATTAAAAGATGCTAGTTCCTTGGAAGAAAAACTATGACAAACCTAGACAGCATATTTAAAAGCAGAAATATCACTTTGCTGATAGATGTCCATCCAGTCAAAGCTATGCTTTTTCCAGCAGTCATGTATGGATTTGAGAGTTGGAGCAAAAAGAAGGCTGAGTGCTGAAGAATTGACACTTTTGAACTATGGAGCTGAAGAAGACTCCTGAGAGTCCCTTGGACTACAAGAAGATCAAAACAGCCAATCCTAAAGGAAATCAATCCTGAATATTCATTGGAAGGACTGGTGCTGAAGCTGAACTTCAAATACTTTGACCACCTACTGCAAAGAGCTGACTCATCGGAGAAGACCCTGATGGTGGGAAAGAGTGAAGGCAGGAGGAGAAGGGATGACAGAGGATGAGATAGTTGGATGCCATCACTTACTGAATGGACATGAGTTTGAGCAAACTCCAAGAGATAGTGAAGGACAAGGAAGCACCGACATGCTTCAGTTCATGGGGTCATAAAGAGTTGGACACAACTGAGTAACTAAACAACAGCAACTTTCACTGCTGTGGTGCTGGCTTCAATCTCTGGTTGGGAACTAAGATCCCACAAGCTGTGTGGCCCTGCTGAGAAAACAAAATAAAAAAATGTCATACCTTTACCAAGAAGAAACATAGAATCATTAAAAAGAAACACACATTTGGCACACTTGCTTCTTATGTTGAGTTAATTATGCAATGTATTATTGCTTTGGGAAGAAGCAGCAGCTGATGCAAAATGCCGCAACTAATACCATGAGCCAAGAATAGATCAATACATCAAATTTTAAATGTCTGCTGGGGAGGTAACTGTCCTGCTCCCTTTCCCTCTTTCTTTCATTTTTTCTTTTTATAAATATAAAAACAATGATTTCTGGGTTGGTCCTAAGATGGCAGAGGAATAGGATGGGAGACCACTTTCTCCCCCACAAATTCATCAAAATATCATTTGAATGCTGAGCAACTTCCACGAAACAAATTCTGAATACTGGCGGAGGACACCACGCACCCAGAAAGGCAGCCCATTCTCTTCGAAAGGAGGTAGAACAAAATATAAAAGATGAAAAGAGAGACAAAAGAGTTAGGGATGGAGACCGTCCCAGGGAGGGAGTTGTGAAGAAGTTTCCAAACACTAGGAAACCCTCTCACCAGCGGGTCTGCAGGAGTTTTGGAATTTCAGAGGGCATCATAACCGGGAGGGAAAAAACAAAAACAAAACTCCACAGAATATGCACCTTAACCTTAACTCCCAGTGGAGAAATAGCCCAGAAGCTTGCATGTGCCACCAGTAAGTAGGGGCTAAACAGGGAGTTGTGGCTTGCATGCTTAGGGTAAGGATCAGGCCTGAATTTCCTAAGGACAACCTGAAGGAGCTAACATGAGATAGCAACCCAAACTGTGGGATAGCCAGAGAGAGAAAAAAAAAAAAAAAAAGAGGGAGAGAGAGAGAGAACTTTCCCACAAAAGCTCTAACATAAAGCACAGCCTGGCCAGCTCACAGAACAAAGGGCTGAGTGAATACCAAAGGGGAGCCAGCTTGCTGTGGACTGGCCCATCCCCCCACCAGAGACAGAGAGGCAGGCAGGCAACAGCGAGAGCTGGAAGAGGAGAGGCAATCTCAGCCCCAGAGATGGCATCCTCCACCAAACTGAGAGAGGGCTTTCAGTTGCTAACAAAGTCTCCCTGAGATCCTGGACAGTTGACATCTGCCAGGAAGGTCGCAGCCTGAGATCAGCTCCCCAGGGGAGACACATGGCACACCCAGGAAACTGAGCAGCTGGGACCAGGGAGGTGATTAAAACACACTGCTCACCTGGGACAGTGTGCTCACCAAGCACCAGGTCGCCTGAGCTCCTCAGACCTGGGAAGGGCACAAAACTCAGGCCCAACTGAGTCTGTGCCTTTGTGGCATACCTGAGAACCTGAACCTGAGCAGCTTAGACCTGGAAAATGCACGCAACCCAGGGCCCGATTTGGACAGTTCCTGTTCAGAGCAACCTGGCGCCTGAGCGGTGTAGGGAAAGCACACATGCTGTGAGCTGGGGCAAACCTGGTATGGTTCATACACTGTGAGCACTCCCCACACATGCCAGTGATATTTGTTTACAGTGTTCTTCCCTTCCCACAACACAACTAAATACAGTCTAAATAAGTGACCACCTTTCTTCGCTTGTGTCAGGGCAGAAATCAGACACTGAAGAGACTTGCAAACAGAGGAAGCCAAAATAGACAAAGAGGGAATCACTTTAGAAGTGGCAGGTGCAACAGATTAAACTCTGTAGTTAGCATCGACTAAGCATTGGAAGGGGCCTATAGACCTTGAGAAGAAGTATAAGCTGAAACAAGGAACTCTCTGAAACTGAACTGACCTCACACTACCCTCAACAGCTCCAGAGAAATTCCTAGATATATTTTTACTACTATCATTTTTTAATTTTTATTTTTTATTTTTAAATTCATTATTATTCCTTTAATTTTCATTTTTATAACCTATTACTTTGCAAAAAAAGAGACCCTATTTTTAAAGCAAATTTCACATGTATATTTTAAAATAATTTTGTGATTGATTTTGTTTTGTATTTTTAATATTGTATTTTTGAGTCTAACCTCTACTCTAGATTTATTTTTTGGTATTTGTTTTCAATTTTGTACCTTTAAGAATCTAATCTTCAGTACCCAGTTTACTTAGGGGTGTGATTACTAGCTTGATTGCTCTCTCCCGTTTTGACTCTCCCTCTTCTCCCCCAGGTCACCTCCACTGCCTCCCTCCCCCTTCTCTTCTCTACTTAACTCTGTGAATCTCTCTCTGTTACTGGCTGAGGAGAACACTTAGGAAACTGGTTACTGGCTAGATTGGTCTCTCCCCTTTTGACTACACCTCTTCTCCTCCTGGTCACCTCTATCTCCTCCTGGTCAGCTCTATCTCCCTTCTCCCTCTTCTCTTCTCTTTGTAACTCTGTGAACCTCTCTGGGTATTACAGACTGTGGAGACCACATAGGGAATTTGGTTACTGGCTGTATTGCTCTCTCCCCTTTAGATTTCCCCTCTTCTCCACCTGGTCACCTCTATCTCCTGTCTCTCTCTTCTCTTCTCCATGTAACTATGTGAACCTATCTGGGTACCCCTCACTGTGGAGAATCTTTTTACTATTAACTTAAATGTCTCATCATCTGTGCTGTATGGATGGAGAAGTCTTGAGGCTACTGTAAGAATAAGACTGAAAACCAAAGGCAGGAGGCTTAAATCCAAAACTTGAGAACAACAGAGAACTCTTGACTTTAGGGAATATTAATCAACAAGAGCTCATCCAAAAGCCTCCATACCTCCATACACTGAAACCAAGCTCCATTCAAGAGCCAACAAGTTACAGTGCAAGACATACCACACTAATTCTCCAGCAAGGCAGGAACATAGCCCTGAGCATTAAAATACAGGCTGCTCAAAGTCAAACCAAAGCCATAGACACCTCAAAACTCACTACTGGACACTTCACTGCACCCCAGAGAGAAGAGATCCAGCTCCACCCACCAGAACACTGACATAAGCTTCCATAACCAGGAAACCTTGACAAGCCACTCATCCAACCCCACCTACGGGGTGGAATCTCCACAATAAAGAGGAACCACAAACTTCCAGCATACAGAAAGGATACCCCAAATAGAGAAATCTAAACAAAATGAAAAGACAGAGAAATATTCAGCAGGTAAAGGAACATGATAAATACCCACCAAACCAAAAAAAAGAGGAGGAAGATAAGGAGTTTACCTGAAAAAGAATTCAAAATAATGATAGTAAAGATGATCCAAAATCTTGAAAACGAAATGGAGTTATAGATAAATAGACTAGAGACAAGGATTGAGAATATGCAAGAAAGGTTTAACAAGGACTTAGAAGAAATAAAAAAGAGTCATTCAATAATGAATAATGCAATAACTGAGATCTAAAGCACTCTGGAGAGAACCAACAGTAGAATAACTGAAGCAGAAGATAGAATAAGTGAGGAGGAAGATAGAATGGTGGAAATAAATGAAGCAAAGAGGAAAAAAGAAAAAAGAATTTAAAAAAAATGAGGACAACCTCAGAGACCTCTGGGACAATGTCGAATGCTCCAACATTCTAATCATAAGAGTCCTGGAAGAACACAAAAAGAAAGGCCATGAGAAAATACTTGAGGAGGTAATAGTTGAAAACGTCCCTAAAATGGGGAAAGAAATAGCCACCCACGTCCAAGAAACCCAGAGAGTCCCAAACAGGATAAACCCAAGGTAAAACACCCCAAGACACATATTAATCAAATTAACAAAGATGAAACACAAAGAGCAAATATTAAAACAGCAAGGGAAAAACAACAAATAACACACAAGGGGATTCCCATTAGTATAACAGCTGATCTTTCAATAGAAACTCTTCAGGCCAGAAAGGATTGGCAGGACATATTTAAAGTGATGAAAGAGAAAAACCTACAACCCAGATTACTGTACCCAGCAAGGATCTCATTCAAATATGAAGGAGAAATCAAAAGCTTTACAGACAAGCAAAAGCTGAGAGAATTCAGCACCACCAAACCAGCTCTTCAACAAATGCTAAAGGATCTTCTCTAGACAGGAAACACAGAAAAGGTTTATAAACTTGAACCCCAAACAACAAAGTAAATGGCAACAGGATCATACTTATCAGTAATTACCTTAAATGCAAATGGGTTGAATGCCCCAACCAAAAGACAAAGATGAAGAATGGATATGAAAATAAGATCCCTATATATGCTGTCTACAAGAGACCCAATCAAAACAGGGACACATATAGACTGAAAATGAAGGACTGGAAAAAGATATTTCATTCAAATAGAGACAAAAAGAAAGCAGGAGTAGCAATACTCATATCAGATAAAATAGACTCTGAAATAAAGCCCATGAAAAGAGACAAAGAAGGACACTACATAATTATCAAAGGATCGATCCAAGAAGAAGATATAACAATTATAAATATATATGCACCCAACATAGGAGCACCGCAGTATGTAAGACAAATGCTGACAAGTATGAAAGGGGAAATTAACAGTAACACAATAACAGTGGGAGACTTTAATACCCACTCACACCTATGGATAGGTCAACTAAACAGAAAATCAGCAAGGACACACAAACTTTGGATAATGCAATGGACCAGTTAGACATAATTGATATCTATTGGACATTTCATCCCAAAACAATGAATTTCACCTTTTTCTAAAGTACACACGGAACATTCTCCAAGATAGATCATATTCTGGACCATAAATCTAGCCTTGGCAAATTCAAAAAAAAAATGAAATCATTTCAAGCATCTTTTCTGATCACAATATAGTAAGATTAGACGTCAACCACAGGACAAAAACTGTTAAAAATGCAAGCATATGGAGGCTAAACAACATGCTTCTGAATAACAAACAAATCACAGGAAAAATTTTAAAAAGTAATCAAAATATGCATAAGGGAAGTGAAGTCATTCAGTCGTGTATGACTCTTTGCGACCCCATGTACTGTAGCCTACCAGGCTCCTAGGTCCATGGGATTTTCTAGGCAAGAGTACTAGAGTGGGTTTCCATTTCCTTCTCCAGGGGATCTTCCCGACCCAAGGATTGAACCTGGGTCTCCCGCATTGTAGGTTGATGCTTTTACCATCTCAGCTACCAGGGAAGACCCCCAAAATATGCATAAAATCAATGAAAATGAAAACATGATAACCCAAAACCGATGGGATTCAGTAAGATCAGTGCTAAGGGGAAGGTTCATAGCAATACAAGCTTACCTCAAGAAACAAGAGAAAAATAAATAACCTAACTTTACACTCAAAGCAACTAGAATAAGAAGAAATGAAGAACCCTGGGGTTAGTAGAAGGAAAGAAATCATAAAAAATTAGGGCAGAAATAAAGACAAAAGGAACAAAGGAGACTATAGCAAACATCAACAAAGGTAAAAGCTGGTTCTTTGAGGAGATAAATGAAATAGACAGACCAATAGCCAGACTCATCAAGCAAAAAAAGGAGAAGAATCAAATCAACAAAACTAGGAACGAAAATGGAGAAATGATAACAACACAGAAATACAAAGGATCATAAGAGACCACTATCAGCAACTATATGCCAATAAAATGGACAAATTGATAAATTCTTAAAAATATAACCTTCCAAAACTGAACCAGGAAGAAATAGAAAATATTAACAGATGTATCAGAAGAACGGAAATCGAAACTGTAATAAAAAATCTTCCAAAAAACAAAAGCCCAGGACCAGATGACTACACAGGTGAATGCTACCAAATATTTAGAGAAAGCCTATCCTACTCTAACTCTTTCAGAAAAATGCAGAGGAAGGTGAACTGCCAAACACATTCTATGAGGCCACCATCACCCTAATACCAAAACCTGACAAAGATTCCACACAAAAACAAAGAAAAGAAAACTATAGGTCAATATCACTGATGAACATACATGCAAAAATGCTTAACAAAATTCTATCAAACAGAATCTAACAACATATTAAAAAGATCATACATCATGACCAAGTGGGCTTTATCCCAGGGATGCAAGGATTCTTCAATATTCACAAATAAACCCATGTGATACACCACAGTAACAAATTGAAAGATAAAAAAAAAATATGATTATCTCAATCGATACAGAGAAAGCCTTTAACAAAATTCAACATCCATTTATGATAAAAAAAATTCTGTAAAGAATAGGCTTTTGGACTCTGTGGGAGAAGGTGAGGGTGGGATGATTTGAGAGAATAGCATTGAAACATGCATAGTACCATATATGAAAAAGATTGCTAGTCCAGTTTTCATGCATGAGACAGGGTGGTCAGGGCAGGTGCACTGGAATGATCCTGAGGGATGGGATGGGGAGGAAGGTGGGAGGGGACGTTTAAGATGGGGGACACATGTACACCCATGGCTGATTCATGTTAATGTATGGCAAAAACAATTACAACATTGTAAATAATTAGCCTCCAATTAAAATTAATTAATTTAAACAAAACACAATGATTTCAATAAAGTTTTTCAAATTGTGCCATAAAACCTATAGTTCTACAGAGGCATCTCTTGGACATCTTCTACAGTTAAAGATAGGACTTCTGCTTTGTATAATATCTAAAATGCACTTTTTTCCCACTTACTAATTTAGAAAAAAAATTGTTATTTATTCTGATTTAAAAAAAGGGATTAGCTGCTAATCGTAAATTATACAGAGAATTAAAGTTTAATTATGCACACTAAAAATTGGAAACCTTCAATCTTTGAAGCCCCATTTCCAGGAAAAGAGTTATTAATTTTTTTAAAAATATTTATTTGACTGCATTGGGTCTTAGTTGCTTGTTGGAGACTCAGTTGTTGTGGTGTGTGGGTTTAGTTGATCTGAATCATGTGGGATCTTGCTTTTTGGACCAGGGATGGAACCTGGATCCCATGCATTGGAAGGTGAATTCTTAACCTCTGGACCACCAGGGAAGTCCCGAAAGAAAACCATTATTAATTTGATGCATGCTTTTCCAAATATCTGGATCTTGTTTGAGGCAATTGCATTTTTGTTTTTGTTTTTTTTAATTGAAAACAAACCAAATTACTCTGTCCTATGTAAAGCTGAAGCATTACTTATTCACTGGGCCTCACAGAATCTACTGGCGACTTGTTTAAAGGGATCCACAATTGGGAAACACGAATCACTACATGTTGTGGTTGTAGGTGCAGATCATGTGGTTTGGAAGTGATTATAGGGATAGGATGTATTCTTGAGTCACATGCTTACTCTTTAACTAAGTTGAATAGAACCTGTGGTGGTTAATTTTACGTGGCTTCTTGTCTAGGCCATGGTACCCAGGGATTGAACCCATATCTCTGGCTCTCTTGAATTTGCAGGCATTCTTTACAGCTTTGATCCCTGGGACGGGAAGATCCCCTGGAGTAGGAAATGGCAACTCACTTCAGTATTTTTGCCTGGAAAGTTCCATGGGCAGAGGAGCCTGGTGGGCTACAGTCCACAGGGTCACAAAGAGTTGGACATGACTGAGCACACATTCATTTTAATTAGACTATGAGTAAAACAGATTACTCTCCGTAACATGGGAGGAGGTATCCGCATTCTATCAATTGAAAGTCTTAAGAAAAAAGACTGCTGCTGCTGCTGCTAAGTCACTTCAGTCGTGTCTGACTCTGTGTAACCTCATAGACGGTAGCCCACCAGGCTCCCCCGTTCCTGGAATTCTCCAAGCAAGAACACTGGAGTGGGTTGCCATTTCCTTCTCCAATGCATGAAAGTGAAAAGTGAAAATGAAGTCACTCAGTTGTGTCCGACCCTCAGCGACCCCATGGACTGCAGCCTACCAGGCCCCTCCGTCCATGGGATTTTTCAGGCAGGAGTACTGCAATGGGGGAAAAAAGACTGATTTCACCTCAAAAAGAAGAAATCCTGCCAGCAGACGGCCTTTGGATTCAAACTCTAACATCATTTCTTCCCTGGGTCTCCAGTTTGATGACTTGCCCAGCGGATTTTGGATTTGCCAGCCTCTACTATCGCAGCCTGAGTCAATTCCTTAAAATAAATCTCTCTCTCAATTTTTGCGTGACACTATAGATGGAGAGAGAGATAAATAGATAGGTAGATAAACAAACCTATATAATCCCCCAATCTCTGTCTTTCTCTTACTCTCAGTATGAGTGGTAATATACATACATATCATATTGGTTTTGTTTTTTTAGGACAACCCTAATACACAGCCCCTAATGAAATTGTGTTTAACTGGCAAAAGTAATTTTTCTAAGAAAGCAGGCATATTGTTAAGAATGGGAAGTGTATTCTGGGCAAATGAAAACCCAAATATGTAAGGCAAATATATAATCAGTCCATCACTAATTCTTATCTAGAGACCTACTATTGCTGTCTATCAGGTCTACCTGAAACTGAGTCAAAATAGTGTTGAAAAGAAGATACCAGATCATCCAGTTTCTCTGCTTCAATGCTCTGATAGCACCTCATTTAATGATTTTAAGTGTCTTCCTATAATGCCTTATCCATTTTTACATGCTTCTTTCTTTACCACTGCTATAGACTGAATGCTTGTTCCACACTCCCCTACCCCCTATTCATATGAGGAAACTTAATCCCCAGTGTGATGGTATGTGGAAGTGTGGAGCCTTTCGGAGGTGATTAGGTCATGAGAGAAGAGGCACCTGAATGGGATTAATGCACTTAAAAAAAGAGACCACAGAGAGACCCATCCTCCTTTCTACAAGTGAGAACACAGTGGGAAGAGGCACCTATGAATGAAGAAATAGTCTCTCACTAGGCAATAATTTGACCAGTACCTTGTTCTTAAATGTTCCAGCCTCCAGAACTGTAAGAAATGAATTTCTGATATCTATACGCTTTCCTGTCCTATTTCCTGTCTTTTATATGACATGCCCTTTCAGCCAAGGGCATGGACTTCCCCGGTGGCTCAGACAGTATAGCGTCTGCCTACAATGAGGGAGACCTGAGTTCAATCCCTGGGTTGGAAAGATCCCCTGGAGAAGGAAATGGCACCCCACTCCAGTACTCTTGCCTGGAAAATCCCACAGACAGAAGATCCTGGTAGGCTACTGTCCATGGGGTCGCAAAGAGTCGGACTCAGCTGCGTGACTTCACTTTCTTTCAGCCAAGACTGTATGCCTCATCTGCTTCTTTTGGCAATGTTCTCTTCTGGTAGTTTCCTGACTAGCTATTCTAGTCATTTGGTTTCAGTTCAAGTGTTACCTTTTAAGAGAAGCCTTCCCTGATCACACAGTCAGTAAGAATATAGCCTGTTTTCCTCATGAATTTGATAATAAATGACCTTGTTTTATTTTCTGCAGGCAGGTTTGCTACCTAAAAATTTAAGTTTAATTGATTGATATCTGTCTAATATCTGTCCTCAGAAATGTAGATACCATATGAATAGGAATCTTGCCTATCTTTTTTCCTTTCTTACCTCAAACTCCTCAAACAGTTCCTCAAAGGTAGGATACCCAGTAAATATTTACTTATTTAAAATAATTTGAAATTTTCCTTTTCATGATTATGTATCTTACTTTATAAATAGCTGCCTAGAAATATTAGCTGCATAGTATGTCTTTGTATAAAAGTACTTAATTTTTTAATCTACTTTATATCTGGGAATACTGTATAAAGTATTACTTGAAAAGCGTTTTTATGTTTAAAAGAAGAACTACATCAAATTTATTTTTCTGTCAGAAATATATTTTCTTCTGGTATGTTTTATTAGCAAAATCAACTTTATATCATATATTTCTTAGTTTTGTTTCTCTTGACTGAAATGAATAATTAAGTATATAACAACACATTTTAAAGTTTTAAACACGTTGAGACTTCTGTGTAGCCTAAAGATAATAATAAAATGGGTAGTACAACTCAGTGAGGCCACCACCAAAATACTGATGGCTGAGTTAATAATAGTAGGAAAAGTGATCAATACAGCTTGTAAGATTATTCGCATCAGCTTTATTCTTTAGAAACTATAAGTATGTGGAGTTGGCTTTTTGGTGAAACTTATAAAAGCATATTATTTCTCTACTACAATAACTTTATACCTATTTGGTTTGTAGAAGGTCTGTTACAATCTCTGTGACCTTTATTTTGTTTATTAGTATCATTTGCAAAGATACACAAAGTACAGAAAGAAATAGACCATGGACAAAAGAGCTGATTTATTTACTTTCCAGATGATGTCAGTTCAAGATACCTTCAAGACCTTTGAAGAAAATCTTATAAAAGCCAAGGTCAAATCCTGCCCCTGCTTCTGCTTTCCTTTCCTACAGTCCATTCTTCATGCAGTAGTCAGAATAATCTTTTAAAAGCATAAATCAGTTCAAATTAGCTTCTTTCTTAAAATACTCCAGTGGCTTCTGATTATGGTGAGAATAAAACCCAATAGCAGAATATAGCTCACAAGGCCACACTCATTATTTAATTCTTCCTACCTGTTTGCTCCTATATTGTCAGGACTTTGATCTTGTTCCTTGGAACTTCTGAGTTTCTTCTCAAGTCTAAGTTTTTGCTGGTTACTCAGTTATAAACACTAGTCTCAGTTATTCAAATGTCTGGCACGTTTTTATCAACCAAATACAAATTTCGTCAAAAATAGCATGACCTCAAAGAGACTTTTTCTGACAACCCTTCCTAAGGTTGATCTTCAAAAAACAACAATGAGAAATTCATATAGATTAATAGATGGATTTTAATTGTTTTCAGTTGCTATAGAAAGACAAATAAAATTGATAATAGCTCTGTTATATTTTCAGTGATATTTCCTTAGGGCTTACAGCTAATTTATGGCAATGTTGATGATTTAAGATGAGGTGATAATGTAGGTTAGTAAATAATACACAAAATAACTTTTCATTTTAATGAAATGGAAAAAACTATTGATATTTAGTTAATAAAAAATTATTGCAGGTATTTGAAACATTTATATTATATTGTCCAAGAGTTGTAGTAAACATCCAAATAACAGTCCCCAATCAGTAAAAATTTTGGCTGTCAACTTATCTGAAGGTGTATAGGATGAAAAAAACACTCCTAAAAAAAGTTACTCTTAAGGTGACATTTCACATGAGAGAAAAAGGAGGAAATACAGAATGATTTAAGTATGTCTCTGACATGAATTGTCTCTTTAATGTGTTCTGAGGATCATATAAAAGAGTTTGTATTTATCAGCATGGCATGTATGTGTTGTGTTCAAGAATTATTTTAAACATTGGTTTCTAATCAGAATGCTTATTTCTCAGTCTGTTTGCTTTGATCTGATGTATCAGAAAGAAGAAGCATCATGGATTATGCACTAAATTTATAAATATTTTTGTGTTCAGAAACAATTTTACATTGCAGAGTGTTTAAAGTGTGTATATCAGATTGACAACTCACATTAGGTCCTTATAAATTGTGTTTTGTTGTGTATACTGCAAAATATCCTTCTTATAAAGCATGTGTGATAAGACTTTCAGATTATGACTCATGTAATGAGATTGTTAATATGCATTTCCAGCCCCTACAATTCTGATCCCATATACTTTGAATGAGAACTGGGGACTTGAAGTTTCAACCCTAGGGGTTTTTGATTCATATGTCCAGGATGAGGCCTAACGATTTGCCTTTATTTTGTTTAATATAGGAATTTTAAAAATATATAAAAAAGGTAGAAGAGTATCATGAGTGCCCATGAACTCATTCCTCAGTGATACATTCATGAGCATGCTTGGTTTAACTGTATTTCCTCTCATGTTTGTTCACATTATCTGAAGTGCATCTCCGATATTACATCATTTTATCTAAATATGTTAATATGTATATCTTGAAATGATAGGTAATATAATGATACTATAAAAGAAATTAAAGTTGGGTATTTAAAAAATTATGTCATTTGGAGGATTATTTTCCATTTACAGTCATTACAAAATATGGTCTATATCCCCTGTTTTGTGCAATACAACCCTGAGTCTAATCTAAACCCAGTAATTTATAGCATTCACTACCCTATCTCTGTATTTCCCCCTACCCCTGTAACCCCTAGTTTGTTCTCTATATCTCTGAATCTGTTTTTTTTCCTGTTCACTATTTCTTTGATTCTAAATATAAGTGATATCATATAGCATTTGGCTTTTTTTGTCTGACTTATTTCATTTAGCATAATACCCTCTAAGTCCACCGATGTTGCTACAAATGGAAATATTACATTCTTTTTTTTTTTTTTTGTCACTGAGCATTATTCCATTGTATTAATATACCACATCTTTATCCATTTATCTGCTGATGGACACTTAACTTGCTTCCATATCTTGGCAATTGTAAATAATGCTGCTAATGAACAACAGGATACATATATTTTTCAAATTAGTATTTCTGCTTCTTTCAGATATAGACCCAGGAGTGAAATTGCTGGCTTGTATAGTAGTTTCATTTTTAGTTTTTTGAGAAACCTCCATATTGTTAGTGGCTGCATGGATTTACATTCCCACCAAGAGTATATAAGAGTTGCCTTTTCTCCACATCCTTGCTGGTATTTATTTGTTTTCTTCTTGATAATAGTCATTCTGACTGGTGTGAGATGATGTCTCAGTGTGGTTTTGATTTGCGTTTCCCTAAAGATTAGTGAGCATATTTTCATGTGCCTTTTACACATATGCATTTCCTCTTGGGAAAAATGTCTATTCAGTTCTTCTGTACATTTTTTTATATTGAGTAATATGAGCTGTTTATATATTTGGATATTAATTCCTTATCAATCACATCATTTGCAAATATTTTCTCCCATCTATAGGTTGCCTCTGTTTTGTCAACAATTTGCTTCACTGTGCAAAAGATTTTAAGTTTAATTCAGTCCCATTTGTTTATTTTGTCTTTTATTTCCTTTACTTTAGGAGATAGATTCCCCCAAATATTTCTGCAATTTACATCAAAGAGTGTTCTGCCTATGTTTTCTTCTAGGAGCTTTATAGTATCTGGTCTTACATTTAGTTCTTTAACCAATTTTGAGTTTATTTTTGAATACGGTGTTAGAGAATGTTCTAAATTCACACTTTTACAAGTAACTTTCTAGTTTTCTCAGCACCACTTATTGAAGAGACTGTGTTTTCCGCACTGTATATCCCTGCCTCCTTTGTTGTAGATCAATTGGCCATAAATACATAGGCTTATTTATTTCTGGTTAAGACAATGTGAATTTAACACCTTTGAAAACTGAATTATACTCTGTTTTGACTGACATGAGAATATGCTATTATTTTTATTACCTTGATAAGAGAATATTTCTAGTGTTTGCTATGAAATTTATTTCTTTAACACGTGAAATATTACTTTTGATTAAGGAACGGAGAGTTACCTGCAATTACATAATAGTTGTGTGTTGGCACTGGCAATAGTTAAATTACAGAGCAACATCCTTCCAGATTTATTGGTCTCTTTTATAGATGATAGTGCTAAAATTATCCTTCCCAGTATACAGTTATCTTGGCACTTATTATAGCTAAGTACAATTTTAAAATACTACACTGAAGAATATTAAAATACTACACTGAAGAATAGTCTAGTCAAGGCTATGGTTTTTCCAGTGGTCAGGTAAGGATGTGAGAGTTGGACTGTGAAGAAGGCTGCGTGCCAAAGAATTGATGCTTTTGAACTGTGGTGTTGGAGAAGACTCTTGAGAGTCCCTTGGCACTAGCTAAGGAAGACGGACTCTTGAGAGGAAGGGAATTTTGGAAGGAATGATGCTGAAGCTGAAACTCCAGTTCTTTGGCCACCTCATGCGAAGAGCTGACTCGTTGGAAAAGACTCTGATGCTGGGAGGGATTGGGGGCAGGAGGAGAAGGGGACGACAGAGGATGAGATGGCTGGATGGCATCACTGACTCCATGGTCGTGAGTCTGGGTGAACTCCGGGAGCTGGTGATGGACAGGGAGGCCTGGCACGCTGCCATTCATGGGGTCTCAAAGAGTCGGACACGACTGAGCGACTGAAATGAACTGAACTGAATTGAAGAATATTATAAAATAAATTGTAAAACAGAAGGTCAACTTCTCCTAGAGGCAGATTCCACTCCCATTTTCCACCCTAAACGCATTTAGTCATGAATTAGTGTTGTTATTGACAACATGGAGTTCATTCCTAGAGAATATTTCAGAGATAATAATTCTACTTTAAAATAGTATGTTAAATGTTCCAGAAAGGATATTCATAGAATCAATTTTTATTTTTTCATTGAGTTAAGTTTTGCTAAAATGAAGAGTATAAATTGTTTGGGAAACAGAATCACTGCCTTACTCATAAACCATTTATTTTATATATTTTTAGTCATGATTCCAGGTGGTGTTTTTTAACTGTGGGTGTTTCTGGAATTTCTGTTGTCTTACTTTTCATGCTGTTGTGTATTAAAGCTGATGTTATAGCAAATTTGTAAAAGAAGGTTACAAACCTGTTGTTAATATAAGAAATTTAGCCTTACTTCACAAACTGAAAGCAATTCATTTAAGTAGGGTGAGATTTCTCTACCCAATTATAGACAAGTTTGTGTTCCTACATGTAATTAACTGTAAATTAAGTTTTGGAAAACCTGACATAACAGCAAGGTAAAAATCTACATGAAGCATTCAATAATTTGTAAACATATATTTTAAAAGTTAGAAAACCATCCACTCTTGTTTTAAGCAAAGACATTTTTAAAACTTTTTAATACTTTGCTTAACTTTGAGGGTCATATTAAGATTCAGTTAGGCAAACACTATGATTTTATACACAGACTATGTACTATACATCCCATGATTACTTTATATTTGTTATGTCTATAGACCAGCAAAAGTTGAGAAACAGGACAATTACTTAGCTTAAGATGCTGATGTACAAGACCCCTATCCTGCAGGAGCATCTATAAAAACAGACAATGACACTTCCTTGAGGATAAGGGAATGACCAATAGAGTTGAATACTATATAAAATATGACTATAGAAGTTGAAAAGGAGTGTGAGAAAAGAAGAAAAATATCATACATATGATGGTAATGTATGGCTTCAAAGCAAATATAGGTTTGATGCTAAATAGCAAGAGGTGGAAATGATAATAGCATTGTATTAGACCACTGATCCCAACATTTAGCAGTAAAAGAAAGAAATTTGAAAATCAAGAGTCAAGGGTCGAGATTATGGGTCAGAAATAAGGACTTGGTAAAGACAGTAGAAATAAAGGAGAGAAGGATCTGTGGAATAGAGACCCGACAACTGTCTTTTAAGATGGCTAGTTATAGTTAAAGGCATAGGCTAAAAAAGGTCTTCTATTTCACTAAGCTATTGTAGAAGTTAAAAAAAAATAAGAGCATGCTAATTAATTTCTAACAAAAATATAGAATACACATAAATAGACAATCTTAATTCATTTTGCAAAACTATTTAGAAGGAAGTCAAATTGAGGACTATATCAAATCCTGTGACCAGGTAGATGACCTTGATTTTAATATTTTGAATTTAAAATGGCTATAATCTACAAAGTTCCTTATCATAAGTAAAAGGTAGGGGAATGAGAATTTTAAACATATTTTCAATGTAAATGTGTGATAAGTGATGTGATGGCTTAATGAAACAGTGATCTTGCATTAATGTCATTGTAATGACATATGTCTTTCAGTCATGTCAAAATAAGTTTTGATGAACTAATAATTTCTAGAAAAATCTCAAAATAACATTGAAAGCTTAATGTTCTATATTTCTTTTTTCTCTCCCTTCCTTTTTTGATAAATCACATGTCTACTACATGCAGTTGCTGATAACTGTTTTAAATAAATGTCACTGTAAACAAGTGAAGCATAAAAAGGTTAAAATTATAAAGATGTGAGTTCCAGGTAATTAATTTTTATATATCTGAGACTGTACTAAGAAGGGCAGTGATAATTAAAAGAAACAACTGGTAATTACAATGGGAAATTAAGTGAGATTTGAGAAGGCAGGCAGTACCACATCCTCTTTGAAAAATATGTGCTTTATCTGGAAATAGAAATGAAAGTTGTCTTTCATGCTGTACCATATTGGGATAGCAAATAAGTAGAATATTGATTTAAAATAGTAAAATAATTTCTTATTATTTAAAACTAATAGTATTCAATACCCTTCTCCACTGCAGAATTTTCTCACAACTATAACCTTTTTTTGAAGTTGTAAGTTTACAAAGTTATTTAATGTAGCATAAAACTACATACCTATATTGGCAGAGATGAAGTAATTTAAAGTAAATACTTTAACAACATATTTAAAAGTTAGAATCATCTTTATCCCAATATACTTAATTTTGTCATGCAAACAAAAGGAATGGTTTTACCAATTGAACCTGCTGCTGTGTTATGGAATTTATTTTCTTAATATAAATTTATTTATTTTAATTGGAGGTTAATTACTTTATAATATTGTATTGGTTTTGCCATACATCAACATGAATCTGCCACAGGTATACACGTGTTCCCCATCCTGAACCCCGCTTCCTCCTCTCTCCCCACACCATCCCTCTGGGTCATCTCAGTGCACCAGCCCCAAGCATCCAGTATCATGCATCGAACCTGGACTGGCGATTCATTTCACATATGATATTATACATGTTTCAATGCCATTCTCCCAAATCATCCCACCCTCTCCCTCTCCCACACAGTCCGTAAGACTGTTCTATACATCTGTGTCTCTTTTGCTGTCTCGCATACAGGGCTATCCTTACCATCTTTCTAAATTCCATATATATGTGTTAGTATACTTTTTGGTGTTTTTCTTTCTGGCTTACTTCACTCTGTATAATAAGCTCCAGTTTCATCCACCTCATTAGAACTGACTCAAATGTATTCTTTTTAATGGCTGAGTAATTGTGTATATGTACCACAGCTTTCTTATCCATTCATCTGCTGATGGACATCTAGGTTGTTTCCATGTCCTGGCTATTATAAACAGTGCTGCGATGAACATTGGGGTACACGTGTCTCTTTCAATTCTGGTTTCCTCGATGTGTATGCCCAGCAGGGGAATTGCTGGGTCATAAGGCAGTTCTATTTCCAGTTTTTTAAGGAATCTCCACACTGTTCTCCATAGTGGCTGTACTAGTTTGCATTCCCACCAACAGCGTAAGAAGTACCCTTTTCTCCACACCCTCTCCAGCATTTATTGCTTTTAGACTTTTGGATTGCAGTCTTTCTGACTGGTGTGAAATGGTACCTCATTATAGTTTTGATTTGCATTCCTCTGATAATGAGTGATGTTCAGCATGTCTTCTTTGGAGAAATGTCTATTTAGTTCTTTGGCCCATTTTTTGATTGGGTCGTTTATTTTTCTGGAATTGAGCTGCAGGAGTTGCTTGTATATTTTTGAGATTAGTTTTCTGTCAGTTGCTTCATTTGCTATTATTTTCTCCCATTCAGAAGGCTGTCTTTTCACTTTACTTATAGTTTCCTTTGTTGTTCAGAAGCTTTTAAGTTTAATTAGATCCCATTTGTTTATTTTTGCTTTTATTTCCAATATTCTGGGATGTGGATCATAGAGGATCCTGCTGTGATATATGTCAGATAGTGTTTTGCCTATGTTCTCCTCTAGGAGTTTTATAGTTTCTGGTCTTACATTTAGATCTTTAATCCATTTTGAGTTTATTTTTGTGCATGGTGTTAGAAAGTGTTCTAGTTTCATTCTTTTACAAGTGGTTGACCAGTTTTCCCAGCACCACTTGTTAAAGAGATTGCCTTTAATCCATTGCATATTCTTGCCTCCTTTGCCAAAGATAAGGTGTCCATAGGTGCGTGGAATCATCTCTGGGCTTTGTATTTTGTTCCATTGATCTATATTTCTGTCTTTGTGCCAGTACCATACTGTCTTGATGACTATGGCTTTGTAGTAGAGCCTGAAGTCAGGCAGGTTGATTCCTCCAGCTCCATTCTTCTTTCTCAAGATTGCTTTGGCTATTCGAGGTTTTTTGTATTTCCATACAAATTGTGAAATTTTTAATTTTAATGTTATCCAGAACTGTATATATATTTAAGTATTTTAACCTTTCTGGCTTGTATTCAGCTTTTTGCTTACTATAGAAAACAGATCTTTTATTTCCATGTATTTTCTATATTATATTATTATAACTCAGTTTGTAAGGGCATGTTTTACTCTAAATTTTACGTTTAAAACTATTTAGAATTTTATTCCTATTTTTCAGAGATTTACCCATATCCTATAATTCACTATGGTCACAGATTCAATTCTTACTCAATTATATATACAACCAAAAGACCTTGTTTCAGCAATATTCTGCAAAGCCTTTGTAACAAATATACATATTGTTCAAATGATCGTGATTAGTTTTGTTTGGGATCCTTGAAATTTGATGCTACGAAAGCTCTTTGCAGGTGACTGTGGTAAAATTCAATTTTCCTTCTATTGTGAACATATTTTTCCTTTGAAATAAATATTTATTTTTTCCATTATCATGCCAATCTTAAATAAATTTGATGGATTAGATATTAAATATTGAATATTTCATTTTTCCCCTTTTCTTTACAAAAGAAATTATGTTTTTGCTCATTTTCAGAGATGACTTCAAGATGGTTTCCCCATGGTAACTATTTTGTGTAGAAATATCTCTTGGCAAATACCATGCAATTATGTTATCAGCTAAATAGCTTGTCAGTACTGCAAGCAAACACACCGATAACAGAAAATTTGCAAGCTTGGGAAAGATTTACATTTGTAAAGAAATGAGAAATATACTTCACTCTTCCCTTCAAAACAAACAAGTATGATACTTTTATAGGTCCCAATAGTTACAATACAGGTTTAAAATTCTCTTTGTGATAATCTTATCCTGAGTGATTAGGTGAAAGGAAAGCACATGTCAGTCTGAATTTGGAGAAATGTTCAACAAACTTGATCATGTTTAAATAACCTTCAAGCCTATTATACAGAGTGAAGTAAACTAGAAAGAAAAACATCAATACAGTACACTAACACATATATATGAAATTTAGAAATATGGTAACGATAACCATGTATGTGAGACAGCAAAAGAGACACAGATGTATAGAACACTCTTACGGACTCTGTGGGAGAGGGAGAGGGTGAGATGATTTGGGAGAATGGCATTGAAACATGTGTAATATCATATATGAAACAAATCGCCAGTCCAGGTTTGATGTATGATACTGGATGCTTGGGGCTGGTACACTGGGACGACCCAGAGGGATGGTGCAGGGAGGGAGGAGGAAGGGGGGTTCAGGATGGGGAACACGTGTATACCTGTGGCAGATTCATGTTGATGTATGGCAAAACCAATACAATATTATAAAGTAATTAACCTCCAATTAAATAAATAAATTTATATTAATAAATAAACTTGAATAAGAAAACAAAGTGTCACTGAAAAATGTCTAGAATTAAATATTGTTTTGTTTTCAATGTAAAATTATCCAGAAGTAACTCTGTATAAGTAAGGAAGTCTTGACCAATGAAATTGTTTGACTTCTCTAAATAAAGAGAGCAACTGAGGCAATAAAAATTAGATATATACTCTTCTGTTTCTGAAGAAAGAAGAGCCCATCAATGAACAACAATTCCCACCTTCTGATTTTGACTCCTTGAGTGAATCCCATGTATTAAAATAAAGGAGTGGTCAGAGAATGTGGAAGACATTTTAAGAGACGTGAGTCCCAAATAGAGAATGAAGCTTATTCAGTATACATCCTGCTTGTTCAGATGATAGTTTTGGACTCATTTTGATACCAAAGACTTCTATCAGAAAAAAAAAAAAAAAATCCAAGCAAATATATCTAAACTGAAATTGCATTGAATCTATAGATTGATTTGGGTAGTATACACATTTTCACTATATTGATTCTTCCGAATCAATAGTGTTAGTCCCTCAGTGTGCCCGACTCTGTGCGACCCCATGGACTGCAGCCCATCAGGCTCTTCTGTCCATGAGATTTTCCAGGAAAGGATACTGGAGTGGGTTGCCATTTCCTTCTCCAGAGGATCTTCCCAACCCAGTGATCAAACCTGGGTCTCCTGCACTGCAGGCAGATTCTTTACTGACTGAGCTACAAGGGAAGACCCATTTTGATACCAAAGACTTCTATTAAAAAACAAACAAACAAACAAACAAACAAATCCAAGCAAATATTTCTAAACTGAAATTATATTGAATCTATAGATTGCTTTGGGTAGTATACTCATTTTCACTATATTGATTCTTCTGATTCTTGAACATGGTGCATTTCTCCATCTATTAGTGTCCTCTTTGATTTCTTTCACCAGTGTTTTATAGTTTTCTATGTATAGGTGTTTAGTTTCTTTAGGCGGATATATTCCTAAGTATTTTATTCTTTTTGTTGCAATGGTGAATGGAATTGTTTTCTTGATTTCTCTATTTTCTCATTATTAGTGTACAGGAATGCAAGGGATTTCTGTGTGTTGATTTTACATCCCGCAACTTTACTATATTCATGGATTAGCTCTAGTAATTTTCTGTGGAGTCTTTAGGGTTTTCTATGTAGAGGGTCATGTTATCTGCAAACAGTGAGAGTTTTAATTCTTCTTTTCCAATTTGGATTCCTTTTATTTCTTTTTCTGCTCTGATTGCTGTGGCCAAAACTTCCAAAACTATGTTGAAGAGTAATGGTGAAAGTGGGCACCCTTGTCTTGTTCCTTGTTCCTTGAAGGTGAAATGCTTTCAATTTTTCACCATTTAGGATAATGTTTGCTGTGGGTTTGTTACATATAGCTTTTATTATGTTGAGGTATGTTCCTTCTATTCCTGCTTTCTGGAGAGTTTTGATCATAAATGGATGTTGAATTTTGTCAAAGGCTTTCTCTGCATCTATTGAGATAATCATATGGCTTTTATTTTTCAACTTGTTAATGTGATGTTTTACATTGATTGATTTGCAGATATTGAAGAATACTTGCATCCCTGGGATAAAGCCCACTTGGTCATGATGTATGATCTTTTTAACATGTTGTTGGATTCTGATTGCTAGAATTTTGTTGAGGATTTTTGCATCTATGTTCATCAGTGATATTGGCTTGTCGTGTCCTTTTTTTATGTGGCATCTTTGTCAGGTTTTGGTATTAGGGTGATGTTGGCCTCATAGATTGAGTTTGGAAGTTTACCTTCCTCTGCAATTATCTGGAAGAGTTTGAGGAGGATAGATGTTAGCTCTTCTCTAAATTTTTGGTAGAATTCAGCTGTAAAGCTGTCTGGACCTGTGCTTTTGTTTCCTGGAAGATTTCTGATTACAGTTTCAATTTCTGTGCTTCTGATGGGTCTGTTAAAATTTTCTGTTTCCTCCTGGTTCAGTTTTGGAAAGTTGTACTTTTCTAAGAATTTGTCCATTTCTTCCACGTTGTCCATTTTATTGGCATATAATTGCTGATAGTAGTCTCTTATGATCCTTTTTTATTTCTGTGTTGTCTGTTGTGATCTCTCCATTTTCATTTCTCATTTTGTTGATTTGATTGTTCTCCCTTCATTTCTTGATGAGTCTGGCTAATGGTTTGTCAATTTTATTTATCCTTTCAAAGAACCAGCTTTTGGCTTTGTTGATTTTTGCTATGGTCTCTTTTATTTCTTTTGCATTTATTTCTGCCCTAATTTGTAAGATTTCTTTCCTTCAACTAACCCTGGGGTTCTTCATTTCTTCCTTTTCTAGTTGCTTTAGGTATAGAGTTAAGTTATTTATTTGGCTTTTTTTCTTGTTTTTTTGAGGTATGCCTTGTATTGCTATGAAGTTTCCCTTAGCACTGCTTTTACAGTGTCTCACAGGTTTTGGGTTGTTTTGTTTTCATTCATTTCTATGCATATTTTGATTTCTTTTTTGATTTCTTCTATGATTTGTTGGTTATTCAAAAGTGTGTTGTTCATTTTTGAGATTAGTTGTTTGTCAGTTGTTTCATTTGCTATTATTTTCTCCCATTCAGAAGGCTGTTTTTTCACCTTGCTTATATTTTCCTTTGTTGTGCAGAAGCTTTTAATTTTAATTAGATCCCATTTGTTTATTTTTGCTTTTATTTCCAGTATTCTGGGAGGTGGATCATAGAGGATCCTGCTGTGATTTATGTCGCAGAGTGTTTCGCCTACGTTCTCCTCTAGGAATTTTATAGTTTCTGGTCTTACATTTAGATCTTTAATCCATTTTGAGTTTATTTTTGTGTGCGGTGTTAGAAAGTGATCTAGTTTCATTCTTTTACAAGTGGTTGACCAGTTTTCCCAGCACCACTTGTTAAAGAGATTGTCTTTACTCCATTGTATATTCTTGCCTCCTTTGTCAAAGATAAGGTGTCCATATGTGTGTGGATTTATCTCTGGGCTTTTTATTTTGTTCCGTTGATCTATATTTCTGTCTTTGTGCCAGTACCATACTGTCTTGATGACTGTGGCTCTGTAGTAGAGCCTGAAGTCAGGCAGGTTGATTCCTCCAGTTCCATTCTTCTTTCTCAAGATTGCTTTGGCTATTCGAGGTTTTTTGTATTTCCATACAAATCTTGAAGTTATTCAATATACAAGCAACTTATGCAACTCAATTCCAGAAAAATAAACGACCCAATCAAAAAATGGGCCAAAGAACTAAATAGATATTTCTCCAAAGAAGACATACGGATGGCTAACAAACACATGAAAAGATGCTCAACATCACTCATTATTAGAGAAATGCAAACCAAAATCACAATGAGGTACCACTTCACACCAGTCAGAATGTGATCCAAAAATCTGCAAGCAATAAATGCTGGAGAGGGTGTGGAGAAAAGGGAACCCCCTACACTGTTGGTGGGAATGCAAACTAGTACAACCACTTTGGAGAACAGTGTGGAGATTCCTTTAAAAATTGCAAATAGAACTGCCTTATGACCCAGCAATGCCACTGCTGGGCATATACATTGAGGAAACCAGAATTGACAGAGACACATGTACCCCAATGTTCATCACAGCACTGTTTATAATAGCCAGGACATGGAAACAACCTAGATGTCCATCAACAGATGAATGGATAAGAAAGCTGTGGTACATATACACAATGGAGTATTACTCAGCCATTAAAAAGAATACATTTGAATCAGTTCTGATGAGATGGATGAAACTGGAGCCAATTATACAGAGTGAAGTAAGCCAGAAAGAAAAACACCAATACAGTATACTAACACATATACATGGAATTTAGAAAGATGACAATGATGACCCTGTATGTAAGACAGCAAAAAAGACACAGATGTGTATAGCAGACTTTTGGACTCAGAGGGAGAGGGAGAGGGTGGGATGATTTGGGAGAATGGCATTGAAACATGTATACTATCATGTAAGAATCGAATCGCCAGTCTATGTCCGATGCAGGATACAGCATGCTTGGGGGATGACCCAGAGGGATGTTGTGTGGAGGGAGGTGGGAGGGGGGTTCATGTTTGGGATCTCATGTACACCCATGGTGGATTCATGTCAATGTATGGCAAAACCAATACAGTATTGTAAAGTAAAATAAAGTAAAAATAAAAATTAAAACACACACACACAAAAGTGTGTTGTTCAGCCTCCATATGTTGGAATTTTTAATAGTTTTCCTCTGTAACTGAGATCTAATCTTACTGCATTGTGGTCAGAAAAGATGCTTGGAATGATTTCAATTCTTTTGAACTTACTGAGGCTAGATTTATGGCCCAGGATGTGATCTATCCTGGAGAAGGTTCCATGTGCGCTTGAGAAAAAGGTGAAATTCATTGTTTCGGAGTGAAATGTCCCATAGATATCAATTAGGTCTAACTGGTCTATTGTGTCATTTAAAGTTTGTGTTTCCTTGTTAGTTTTCTGTTTAGCTGATCTATCCATAGGTGTGAGTGAGGAATTAAAGTCTCCCGCTATTACTGTGTTATTGTTAATTTCTCCTTTCATACTTGTTAGCATTTGTCTTACATATTCCGGTGCTCCTATGTTGGGTGCATATATATTTATAATTGTTATATCTTCTTGGATTGATCCTTTGATCATTATGTAGTGTCCTTCTTTGTCTCTTTTCACAGCCTTTGTTTTAAAGTCTATTTTATCTGATATGAGTATTGCTATTCCTGCTTTCTTTTGGTCTCTATTTGCATGGAATATCTTTTCCAGCCCTTCACTTTCAGTCTGTATATGTCACCTGTTTTGAGGTGTGTCGCTTGTAGACACATATATAGGGGTCTTGCTTTTGTATCCATTCAGCCAATCTTTGTCTTTTGGTTGGGGCATTTAACCCATTTACGTTTAGGGTAATTATTGATAAGTATGATCCCATTGCCATTTACTTTATTGTTTTGGGTTTGAGTTTATACACCCTTTTTGTGTTTCCTGTCTAGAGAATATCCTTTAGCATTTGTTGAAGAGCTGGTTTGGTGGTGCTGAATTCTCTCAGCTTTTGCTTGTCTGTAAAGCTTTTTATTTCTCCTTCATATTTGAATGAGATCCTTGCTGGGTACAGTAATCTGGGCTGTAGATTATTATTTTTTTTTTCATCACTTTAAGTATGTCTTGCCATTCTTTCCTGGCTTAAAGAGTTTCTATTGAAAGATCAGCTGTTATCCTTATGGGAATCCCCTTGTGTGTTATTTGTTGTTTTTCCCTTGCTTTTTTAATATTTGCTTTTTGTGTTTCATCTTTGTTAATTTGATTAATATGTGTCTTGGGGTGTTTTACCTTGGGTTTATCCTGTTTGGGACTCTCTGGATTTCTTGGACTTGGGTGATTATTTCCTTCCCCATTTTAGGGAAGCTTTCAACTATTATCTCCTCAAGGATTTTCTCATGGTCTGTCTTTTTGTCTTCTTCTTCTTCATTTTTCTTTTTTCCTCTCTGATTCATTTATTTCTACCATTCTATCTTTCTATTTCACTAATCCTATCTTCTGCCTCGGTTATTCTACTGTTTGTTGCCTCCAGAGTGTTTTTGGTCTCATTTATTGCATTATTCATTATATATTGACTCTTTTTTATTTCTTCTAGGCCTTTGTTAAACCTTTCTTGCATCTTCCCAGTCCTTATCTCCAGGCTATTTATGTGTGGTTCCATTTTGATTTCAAGATTTTGGATCATTTTCACTATCATTATTTGGAATTCTTTATCAGGTAGATTCCCTATCTCTTCCTCTTTGGGTTGGTTTGGTGGGCATTTCTCCTGTTCCTTTGCCTGCTGGGTATTCCTCTGTCTCTTCATCTTGTTTATATTGCTGAGTTTGGGGTATCCTCTCTGTATTCTGGCAGTTTGTGGAGTTTTTATTGTGGAGTTTCCTCACTGTGAGTGGGGTTGTGCAGGTGGCTTGTCAAGGTTTCTTGGTTAGGGAAGCTTGTGTCTGTGTTCTGGTGGGTGAAGCTGGATTTCCTCTCTCTGGAGTGCAGTGAAGTTGCCAGTAATGAGTTATGAGATGTCAATGGATTTGGAGTAACTTTGGGCAGCCTGTATATTGGAGCTCAGGGGTGTGTTCCTGTGTTGCTGGAGAATTTGCGTGGTATGTCTTGCTCTGGAACTTGTTGGCCCTTGGGTGGTGCTTGGTTTCAGTGTAGGTCTGGAGGTGTTTGATGAGCTCCTGTCAATTAATGTTCCCTGGAGTCAGGAGTTCTCTGGTGTTCTCAGGGTTTGGACTTAAGCCTCCTGCTTCTGGTTTTCAGTCTTTCTTATTTTTTCAGTAGTCTCAAGATTTCTCCTTCTATACACACCGTTGATAAAACATCTCCTTTCAAAGACAATGCGCTGCTTTTCTGGGTGCCTGATGTCCTCTGCCAGAATTCAGAAGTTGTTTTGTGGAATTTACTCAGCGTTTAAATGTTCTTTTGATGAATTTGTAGGGGAGAAAGTGATCTCACCGTCCTATTCCTCCACCATCTATGTGTTATGGAATTTAAAGTTGAGATCTTAATAGTTTGTCCAGAAAAAGATGTCCAAGTTAGGATGCCTGGCTATTTTTAACATGCATTTATTTTGTACTATTTATGCGAATATATTTATTGTGAACCTAGTGTCTAATCAATATTTTATGTTAATGTTAATTTGTTATTTGCATTTATTTTGCCATTTACTAACTTTCATTAGCAGAGAAAGTCTAGGGTCATATTTAAACAGAACAACTTAGAAGTAAATTCAAAGTCGTGTCTTACTGTATTACAATCCTTGAGCTATAATAGGTAAATGCAGAGAACTATAAATGAGATATGTTGAAATGAGTCTCAAACTACAAAGAATTTAGTGCAAAATTTTTGAAGTGGAAAAAAGATCATGTAGCATTCTAACCAAATAGAATAATATGAGAAAAGTAACCTAGAGCTAAGCCACCATCCTCATCTGTGTTATTTCCATAGTTTTGTAAATTCAGAAACTTCTTTATTTTCAAGCAGCTGTCAACATGATCCTATTACATACAATAGACTATATCAATAATTAGAGTTAAAATTTGTAATCTAAGCAACCATCAGCAGATGTGACAGGGTGCTTACATAACATGATTAATGTAAATAATGCTGTAATAATATGACAGTGGGGCTTCCCCAGTGGCTCAGTGGGTAAAGAATCTCCCTGAAATGCAGTAGAGGCAGGAGACCAGGTTCGATGCCTAGGTGAGAAAGATCCCCTGGAGGAGAAAATGACAACACATTGCAGTTATCTCACCTGAAAAATCCCATGGAGAAAGAAGCCTGGTGGGCTATAGTTCACAGGAGCACAGAGTCAAACGTGGCTGAGCAACTAAGCAAGGGGAATGTAATCCCTCCTAATCAGAGAAGTTGTAGTATTATAAAATTATAATAGTGATCATAGTTTCTATTGGGAATAACAGTAATAATAGCTAACTGTTAATAAGCACTTATTGTTTGTATCTTTGGTGGCTCAGCAGTAAAGAATCTGCAGTGCAGGAGAGGTAAAAGAGGCAGTTTCGATCTTTGTGTTAGGAAGATCCCCTGGAGGAGGCAATAACAACCCACTCTAGTATTCTTGCTAGGAAAACCCCATGGAGAGAAGAGCTTTGCAGGCTACAGTCCATAAGGTGGCAAATAGTTGCACGTGACTGAGGGACTGAGCATGGCATCATGGGAATGCACAGATCCCTTCTAGTTTCTGATTTCACTTAACTTTGGATGTAATCCCAGAAGTGGGGTTACTGGATCATTAGTTTTACTTCTAAATTTGAGGAACCTCCAAGTATGGCATCAGTTCAGTTCAGTTCAGTTTAGTCGCTCAGTTGTGTCCGACACTTTGCGACCCCATGAATCGCAGCATGCCAGGCCTCCCTGTCCATCACTAACTCCTGGAGTTCACTCAGACTCAAGTCCATCAAGTCAGTGCGCAATCCAGCCATCTCATCCTCTGTCGTCCCCTTCTCCTCCTGTCCCCAATCCCTCCCAGCATCAGAGTCTTTTCCAATGAGTCAACTCTTCTCACGAGATGGCCAAAGTACTGGAGTTTCAGCTTTAGTATCATTCCTTCCAAAGAAATCCCAGGGCTGATCTCCACCAGAATGGACTGGTTGGATCTCCTTGCATAGCATTTCCTATATATTCCAAGGATTTTCCATAGCAACGGTACCAACTTACATTCCTACCAATAGTGCACAAGGGTTCACTTTTGCTCATATTCTCACATGAACAACGTTTAATGTAGCTGATGTTTATTTGTAGATCTTATTGAAAAAAAAAATGTCTATTCAGATCTTTCACCCGTTTTTTTTTTTTGTTATAATTTTTTGCTCTTAAGTTCTAGGAGTCCATTTTAGATATTAACCTCTTATAAGGTATATGGTTTGCAAGTATGTTCTCCCATTCTATAGGCTGTCTTTCCACGTCATGGATTGTTTCCTTTAATTTGTAGAAGCACTTTAGTTTGATGCCTCACTTATCTATTTTTGCTTTTGTTATCTATGCTTTAGTGTCATTTTCAATCAGGTCAACGTATGGCAAAACCAACACAATATTGTAAAGTAATTAGCCTCTAATTAAAATAAATAAATTTATACTAAAAATATAAAAAAAAAATCACTCTGAAGTCCAATGTGAAGGAGTATCTTATGTTCTCTTCTTCTAGGTTTTATTTTAGGAGTTTTACAGTTCCAGGTCTTATATTTAAGTTTTTATATGCATTTTGAGTTAATTTTTGTGAGTGATGTGAGATATGGGTCCAGTTTCATTCTTTTAAGTGTCTCCATGCAGGTTTCCTAACACCATTCATTGAAGATTCTATCATTTCCTCAATGAGTATTTTTAACTCCCTTGCAAAGATTGGACGTGTGTGTGTGGGTTTGTATCTAGGCTCTCATTCTGTTCCACTGGTCTCTGTGTCTGTTTTTATTGTGCATCATCCACAGTTTTCATGATCAGTTACTTGTTCAGATGCTACAAAATTTCTGTTTTAGATGAGATCATGGTGTGATTCAGGGTGGTGGTATGACCATAGACAAAGCTTCTATTTTAGGTGCAGTTCTTCCATGTGTAATAGCCTCATTAAATGCAAAACAAGGAGGCAGTTTTGCCTTCTGCCTAATGCCTGTACCTGAGGTGGTGGTTCTTGAGGCCAGCCCTGTCTTTCTTGCTTCAGCAGCAATGAAAATTATGCTGGGTCCTGTGATGCACCGCAACAGCAGCTCTCTTTGAGGGAGATGCAGCAATGTCTCCATCCCAGGGGGCTTCAGCAGCATTGGCCTTTGGTTACTTCAGTGGCAAAGCTATTGGTGTCTTTTGGAGAGCACGCCTAGAGGTCTATGCTGATGAATATTATGGATAAATGCTAGGGAGTCCTTCTCTGTGAAAGCTGCCTTTATATACTGAATGTTAACTATCCATAACTGTTATGGAAGCTGTTGAAGTCCTCAACAGCAAAGGCTACCAGGATCCTCCACAGAATAGGCCACTGGAGACTGAGATGGCACCGCTGCATGGCTGACTGTCACAGCTCCCACTATTCTTCACTCGTCCTTGCTGTTACTGACATCTCAGCCATGCCATTTTCCCCTGCCGTATTTCCATGGGTCATTCTTGATGTTTTGCACCACTGTGTTGCTGTAGGCTCTAAACTGTTCTCGTGAGTTCTACCAGAGCAGTCTTCACTTGTGGATGGCTATTAAGGTTTGTAGGGGAGATGAGGGCTAGTATCTCCTGCTCTGCTTACCCTATTGATGTTACCTTGTGTGTTTTCAATCAAAAAAAAAAAAGTTTTTTCTCAATGTTAATTTTTTTTTCCTTTTTAAAAATGTTTATTGGAGTATAGTTGATTTATACTGTTACATTACTTTCTGCTGTACAGCAAAGTGAATCAGTTATACATATCCATATATCCACTCCTTTTTAGATACTTTTCCCATGTTGTTCATTACAGAGTATTGGGTAGAGTTGCCTGTTCTATACAGTAAGTTCTTATTAGTTATCAATTTTATTTTTTAAAAAATATTTTATTAGAGGATAATTACAGTATTGTGCTGGTTTCTGTCATACATCAACATGAATCAACCATATCTATATACAACCTCCCTCTTGAACCTCCCTCCCATCTCCTACCCTATCCCACCCCTCTAGGTTGTCACAGAGCAATGAATTGAGCTTCCTGTGTCACACAGCAATTTCCCACTTGCTATCTATTTTACATATGGTGATGTATATGTTTCCATGCTGTTTTCTCAATTTGTCCCACCTTCTCCTTCCCCTACTGTGTCCAAGTCTTCTCTTTATGTCTGCATCAATGCTAATTTTTGATGGTTATGACAGAGTCAGAAATGCTGAAAATTTTTGCATCTATTTTGTTTTCACTAAACTTGCTGATGTCGCTTCTTGACTGCAATACTTCATAATTTCTTTTTAATGTCTATGTTGACAACATTATTGCCTATAAATAATGATGTTTTATATTTTCTTTCTGATCTGTATGTCTCATTTCTTATATGGTTAATGTCCTTAATACTAAACTGATATAATTTATAGTACTGCATTATTTTATTACAGTATTTCATTACTACATTACTTAATTTTAGATTATATCTCCTGTAGAGGTCTACGTTGTGTTTACTTGATAACATCATTGAATAATCATTAAGTTAACAAAAAACACTGTCTCCTTTTCCTCAAAATATTCCGCTGTCATACCTTTGTCACTGTCAATGAAAGTTACTTGAAATCATACCAGGTTCATTGTGCATACCCCAAAATATTTTCCAAGAAATATACCCCAAATTAATTTCCAAGAAAGATATTGTATGTCTTTATTTGATTTCTGTAAACATTGGTAATCCAATTGCATGGAAATGGGAAGTTGTCTTAAAATATTCAACAAAATCTTACTCCCCACTTTCATCCATAAATAATATTTTTAGAGTTAAAGGATTATACTTTAAAACATTTTTACAGTAGCAATTATCTATTGATTTTACTTAAAATGTATTATTATCATCAAATTATCATATCTGATACGATGAGTTTAATATCATTTGTAAGAATATTAAATTAGACCACAAACAGTAGTGTATATAAGTAATGAAAGAAGACACTTCCCCACTGTTGTTTAAACAGTGAGAGCCCCGAGTGATTTGATAGCTATATAATTAATCAAATAATAGATTATCTAATTGAATCTGAGTGAACTATAAACAGAAAATATGTCTATAGATACAAACAAATTTAAAATTATATTCTCAGTGCTCCATGGACTTTAAATGCTATGATGACCACCAAGCATGATTTTAAATG
Organism: Ovis aries; assembly: GCF_016772045.2. NCBI lineage: Eukaryota > Metazoa > Chordata > Mammalia > Artiodactyla > Bovidae > Ovis > Ovis aries. The sequence goes on from NC_056075.1 coordinate 4,898,926, forward strand.
ATGATTCACATTTCTTTGCTATTGGGTAGGAAGTATGGTAGCAGGTTTTCTTTCTTATGTTGGAGTAAGACTGGTAAAATCTGGCCCAGCTGCTGCTAAATCGCTTCAGTCGTGTCTGACTCTGTGAGACCCCACAGATAGCAGCCCACCAGGCTCCCCTATCCCTGGGATTCTCCAGGCAAGAACACTGGAATGGGTTGCCATTTCCTTCTTCAGTGCATGAAAGTGAAAAATGAAGTGAAGTCGCTCAGTTGTGTCCGACTCATACTGATCCCATGGACTGCAGCCCACCAGGCTCCTCTGTCCATGGGATGTTCCAGGCAAGAGTACTGGAGTGGGGTGTCATTGCCTTCTCCAACAATCTGGCCCTAAGAATGATAATTAGATTGTGTGGTGGGCATCTGTCAGAGGTAAGGATTTTTATTTCTGTTGGCATGTGCCCCTAAAATATACAATACTCTACGATAAAGATGCATGATGCATGTAATTTGAGATGTGAGAATAAAGAGTGTGAGAAGCATTACATTTGATTTATTTATATCTGATCAACTTCCTCTATTGGTTAAGTAAATAATGACAAGGAACTGCTAAGTAATGCTTGCTAAGTCTAATATTTGGCTAAAAATAAAGACTTATACCCATGGAAAAATATACATGCTGGTGGAGGGGAGAGGTGAATCCGATCAACATTTTATATTTGTATATAAAAACATCACATATTAATTTGAATGAAATATAAACAATTAAAATTGCTATATTAATAAATAGCTAGTTTTAAGAGAAGGTCAAATTAAAATCCATTGTCTGACTATTCTTTGCTCAAAATGTCACTTTTTGGAAAAACTTAGCTGTTTGCATGGACTTCAATGATAAATATCATAAACTCTTATTTCTTTCCATAATATAGAGGGCATTGTAATTATATATAATGATCTAGAACCAAATATACAGATGTCAACTGATTTATATATTCATTGTCAGTGTAATTAAAACCAAAAATATACACTAGCATTATCAATAAAATATCAGTATAAAAGAAATTATATCAAATTATAGTTCTATTTGGGTGCCCCTGGTGGTGATATTGGTAAAGAACCCATTGTCAGTGCATGAGACATAAAAGTCAAGGGTTCAATCCCTGGGTCAGGATTATCCCATGGAGGAGGGCATAGCAATCCACTCCAGTATTCTTGCCTGGAGAATCCCATGGAAAGAGGAACCTGGCAGGCTACAGTCCTTGGGGCTGCAAAAAGTTGGATACCACTAAAGCAACTTAACATACCTGTAGTTTTATTTAAAAAAAAGGAAAAACAAAACAAAACACTACATCTAGATGGTGTTCCTTTTAGTATCATCTACTTTTAAGGATCATTGAAAATAAATTTATATTCAACCTGAATATTCAAATGAACCAAAAAGATTGCAGACTATTAAATAAAATGCTAAAAAAGAAAATTGAAAATTTAATTATTCAATGGAAATGTTAGAAAAAAGAAATATGCACAGAAGTTGTTAATAATCTTAAAGGGCATACACTCAGCTTAAATGTGCTATGGACAAAATCATGTCCACCCACAAAATGCATACGTTGAAATCCTAACCCCCAAGGTGATGGCATTTGGAGATGGGGCCTTTGAGAGGTACTTGAGTTTGAATGTGGTCATGAGGATAGGGGCCGTATGTTGCACTAAGAGTTTTTATATGAGGAAAAAGAGAGACAAAAGGTCTTTCTCTCTTCTGCTATGTGAGGACACAGTGAGAAGGTGGACATCTACAAGCCAGAACAAAGGCCTACACCAGGAACCAAGTCTGGCACCTTGATCTTGGTTGGGCTTTCCGACCTCTCAAATTGTGAAAAATCAATATCTGTATTTTAAATCACTCAGTCTATGGTGTTTGTATATGGCAGCCTGTGCTGACAAAATGCACATCTTTGAGTGGAGTTTTTGCATTGAGGACTCCATCCAGGTACATCTCAAGAGAGAAACCTTAGTCATACGTATACATGATACTCTATTAGATCTTAAAAGATCTATAACCCAGATATATTAAAATATTGTTAATTAAATCTTTTGAAGCACGCCTAGATGTAAAGCAGAATCAAATGAAACTACTGTGGATGCAGCAGAAGTTGCCTATGTTATTGGGAGTACCCCTCTTCCCAACCATTATGGCTACTGGCAAAGATCTTATTACTTCTTAGAGAACAGTTAGAAAACCACTGTTGTAGGCCATTGATCTTAGGTGGCTGAGAGCTAATAGGAAATTCAGTGTGTAGTTTCTGATCAGTTCTTTAGACTAACACTCTCAGTCCTCAATCCCAAAGTAGGGCAATGGCAAAGAATGTTCAAACTACTGCACAATGGCGTTCATTTCACACTCTAGCTTAAAATTCTCTAAGCTCAGCTTCAGCAGTATGTGAACCGAGAAGTTCCAGATGTTCAAGCTGGATTTAAAAAGACAGAGGAATCAGAGATCAAATTGCCAACATGGGTTGGATCATAGAAAAAGCAAGAGAATTATGGAAGAACATCTACTTCAACTTCGTTGACTTTGCTAAAGGTATTGACTGTGTGGATCACAAAAAAAAATGTGGAAAATTCTTAAAGAGATGGGAATACCAGACCATCTTACCTGCCTTCTGAGCAATCTTTATGCATGTCAAGAAGCAGCAGTTAGAACTGGGCATGGAAAACAGATTGGTTCCAAATTGGGAAAGCAGCATGTCAAGGTTGTATATTGTCACTCTGCTTATTTAACTTATATACAGAGTACATCATGTGAAATGTTGGACTGGATGAAGCACAAACTGGAATCAAGATTGCTGGGAAAAATATCTATAACCTCAGATATGCTGATGACACCACCCTTATGGCAGAAAGTGAAAAGAAACTAAAGAGCCTCTTGATGAAGGTGAAAGAGGACAGTGAAAAAACTGGCTTAAAACTCAACATTCAAAAAATAAAGATCGTGGCATCTGGTTCCCATCACTTCATGACAAACAGGTACGGAAACAATGGGCACAGTGAGAAAGTCTATTTTCTTGGGTTCCAAAATCACTGTAGATGGTGACTGCTACCATGCAATTAAACATTCTTGCTCCTTGGAAGAAAAGCTATGACAAACCTAGACAGCATATGAAAAAGCAGAGACATTACTTGGCCCACAAAGATCTGTTTAGTCAAAGCTATGGTTTTTCCAGTAGTCATGTATGGATGTGAAAGTTGAACCATATAGAAGGCTGAATGCTGAAGAACTGATGCTTTTGAACTGTGTTGAAGAAGACTCTTAAGAGTCCCTTGGACTGCAAGGAGATCAGACCAATCAATCCTATAGGAAATCAATCCTGAATATTCACTGGAATCTCTGATGCTTAAAATGAAGCTCCAATACTTTGGCTACCTGATATGAGGAGCCAACTCATTAGAAAAGACCCTGATTCTGGGAAAGATTGAAGGGAGGAGGAGAAGGGGACAACAGAGGGCAAGATGATTGTATGGCATCACCAACTCAATGGACATGAGTTTGAGCAGACCCCACAAAATGATGATGGACAGGGAATCCTGGCATCCTGCAGTCAATGGAGTCACAAAGAGTTGGACATGACTGAGCAACTGAACAACTCAGTCCTCAAAGATTAAAGCCTGGGTGGGTGAGATAGTATGTATAAAATTCTAGCATGGTACCTGACATATAGGATGTCATCAGTAAATGATATGTCCATAATATCTCCTTCCTCTCATCTCTCTCTCTCTCTCACTTTCCAGACAGACTTAATCTGTATCCTTATTCTACTTTTTAGCTGTAAATTTAGGCAATTTTTAAAACCATTCTAATTCACTGATTTATCATCTGTATTGTTAAGATTATACCATCAGTGAACCTGCCAGACTTCTCTGTCCATAGATTTTTCCAGGCAAGAATAGTGGAGTGGGTTGCTATTCCCTTCTCCAGGGGATCTTCCTAACCCAGGGACTGAACCTGGGTTTTGTGCATTGCAGGTGGATTCTTTACCATCAGAGTAATCAGAAAATCCCCGTATAGGTTTTAGATGAGAATTAAATATGATGTATGTAAATGTCAATACATAGTGATTACACTGTGGAAGTAGTTGATGCTGTTGTGTTTTTTGTCAAAACATTAGCTAGCTAATGCTTGGTATATATATTCAGGTTTTAAGTATTAGCCCATCTACATGGAGACAAGAGTCACTGAAGAGCCACCAGTTGGAGACTATAATCATACACCATTTCTAGAGTGAGTGTAATTCTGCTTGACCAGGAAATATCATTTTTTCTACACAAGAAGGCTTGCTGTCAGTTCTTAAACTCAGATCCTCCATGAGTTTGCCCCTGGCTCATCACTTCTGACCTCATCTCCTATGATTCTCCTGTTGTTCTTCCTACTCAAGCCACACTCCTTGGTGTTCTCACAGCATAACATGTATGTTTTCTTTCTTCCAGGTCCTTTGCCTGATATTTGGTACTCTCTTTCCCAGGGTATACCCATGGCTGGTTCTCTCACTTTCTTCAGAACTTTCTCAAATGTTAACTTTATGAAAAGTCTTTTTATGACCAACCTATATAAAATAATAGTCCTTTACTTTCCAGGATGCCCTTCACAACTTCTTCTTCTTTATTTTTTTTCTACAGCACTCGTTAACATTGCATAATATGTTTATTTTGTTTGTTTGTTTATTTGCTATTTTCTGACTTTACCTATAAAATTCCTTGAAATGACCTTTTTATTAGTGCAGGGCCAACTTTGTTCACTAGTATAGCCCAAGTACCTGAGACATTTCCTGACACTAAGTAGTCACCAGGTAATTCTTTATTGCGTGATAATTATTAGCAGGAAAGGAGAAAACAAAGTCATATCCTTTATAGTGTCTGCTTTACTTACAAAGTGATAGAATGAAATCTATTATTATTTTTATGCACTACATAAGTTAGAATCATTGTGGAAAATCAAACTGATATATTTCTTATTATACTATAGCTATGGCTCCTTTAAAAACAAACAACAATGAAAGTATTCCAAAGTTTTGAGTGAGAAAACAGTGCCTTTATAGCTTCAGACCCTCATTAATCCTCACCTTCTTCCAATGAATTCCTGGGGCTACTCTGAAATAACTGGCATGCTCAAGAAGTGCTTTTTGAAAAAGGATACCAAGAGTGATGACTGTCAAAATTTTGAATCTGTTCATTTATTCAGTACACAATAACCAAACACCTATTATGCTCTGGGCAATGTGCTGATTGGGTGAATACAGTAATAGAGAGAAAGCCCTCCCTCTCTCAATAGAATAATAATCTTGTAAGTAAATAAAAGACCAAAGGTACATGACCATCCAATAGGCCAGGTAATTTTATAATCTCACAATACAATGTGTTAAAAGAATTCAAATATAGAATGAATATTTCTAATACAAAATGTACAATAATTCAATTTAGGTAAGTATTTTAGAATTATATTCATAATCATAATAATGATCATTCCCAAATTTTGTATATATATACATATATGCAATTTAAAAATCTCTATAGAACATATTGAATTTTTAATATATTGCTGGATCCTGTTGATAAGATTAAGTGTTTCTCCAGAAATAGTTGACGGCAGGTTTCTTATTCCTAAGGAAAATATAATTGATAGGTAACCCCATAGTTAAGAGGAAAGAAAATTATATAAATTGCAGTTGTCTGCTTTTATGAAGGAAACATGGAATGTCAAAGAGAAAATTTGTATGGTTCTTTAATCACAATCATCAAATTGTAACAAATGGAACTTTCACTTTTGCTGGAATTGCACATGAGATTATATTTGAAAACAAAGTAAAGAATAATATTTCATAATTCATCTCATATGGCTTTCACCAAAGTTATTCTGTTGGAGATAATTCTGTAAAACTTGACATATATAGAGAAAGCAATTTAACAACCACCATGATCAGGTATATATGCAATTCTTTTCATCTTTTTTAAACAACTTTCAGTGCTTAGAATATCATTGCCAGAATAAAGTATGTTATTCCCTCTTCACTCGGAATCATTAAACTGTATTCATTGTTCTTTACAAAGTTGTTTTGGTACACTTCAGTAACTATCAATTTGAGAAAAAGATTGGTTGCTTTTGTTCATGAGAAAACACATGCTCTTTAATAATACTGTTTCTTAAGAACACATATTGAATTGTTTTCTTTCAGTTTCTCATTTATCTTCATTTGTTCACCTTCACTGAAAGCTTAACATATGCTGCGCAACAATAACTTGAACTAATTGAATGCTTCTTACATATACTCCAAAAGTTGCTCACCTTTTCATCATTATGGTATTAAGGGAATGCAGCTAAACTTGCTAGAACAAAAAAATTACTGAAAGGTACTCAAATTTAGTGCAGGATATGTTCTATGGATCTTGAGAATAGAAAAAGTGTTAAGTATTGCATCCAAAGAAGTAGGGGAATACTCTTAAAAAATAAGTATAAATGTTCTTCCCCTTCTGAAAGTGAAAACAAAAGTTGCTCAGTTGTGTCCAACTCTTTGGGACCCCATGCCTGCCATGCTCCTCTGTCCAGGGAAGTCTCCAGGCAAGAATACTGGAGTGGGTAGCCTTTCCTTTCTCCAGGGGATCTTCCCAACCCAAGGACTGAACAGAGATGTGCTTCATTGAAGGAGGATTTTTTACTGTTTGCGCCACCACAGAAACCCCTGCTAGTTTTTGGAAAATCCTATTGATCAAACAGTAGCTTAATCAGTTAAGATTTCCTTGACCACAAGACAAAATCAGTGTGTTCCTAACTCTTTCATCAATAAAACTGAGTGATGAGCAGTTGGGACATATGTTAAAGATTTTTCTTGTAGCCTAACATCCAGGTCAGTAATTAGTATGTTGGATTCCAATAAAATGTTTATTCAGTGAGTGAATCAGAAACTCAGGAACTAAATTCTCTCTCTTGTGTACAATCTTCTATAAAATATTCCACTCTCTCCCTAGCATAATCTGGGAAACCACGAATAGAAAATGAGAGCGCCTCTATCTGCCTGAGTCAGTGAGTGAGACCTTACACTTTCTCTGAGTAAGAAATTATTTTTTCTGGACCACAGGAATTTGGATATTAATCTTTTATAGCAGTGAACATAAACTTAACCAATAAGGGATATTCATCAGATTGATAGAAAAGAAAAAAGAAAAAAATATCAATGACACTACTTTCCCATGTCACATCCACCTTCTTTGATTTTCACTAGCTTGATAGCATTGGAAAATGTAAGTTAGTGGACTCCCTGGCTTATACTTCAGTTGAGTGGGGTTTATTCTCAACACCTAACAACCTGACAGGATAAATGGAGGAACTGTTCTCTAGTCAGTATTAACATTCTGATCAGTTGAATACCATACTAAATACAACAATAAACGGTGTGAAAGGTCTCCGTCTGTTTCTAAGACCCAGACTATGCAAAGTACTTATCGCCCTATCTTGTCCATAAGAGAAGAATCACCTGTTCAACTCCCCCGCCCCACCCCAACCTAACAATGCTAGATAAAGGGCAGGGTAATGAGAAGAGGGTGACATGCTTTACCATCATTGGCATATGGGTTCTTAAGATCCACGAAGAAGACAGTGGGTAAATAACTCTGATTTATTTGAGAAATTAGCTTAAATTAGAAGAACCATGAATTCATCCTTCTTCTGGTTGGAAACTATTTCAATATTGTATTTGTTATTATTAATCATACTTACTGTAAAGTAACTTATTCAGTTATAAGGAAGGAAATGAAAATTTCTTCACATCATATCACACAGTGATAGCTGTTTTTAAATGTATTTATGCATATAGAGTTAGATGATTTCTCACATACTCACACCTGCTGTTTAATTTGTGGAAATCTTTCATGGTGCTTATTTTCACTCTTTGCTTTCTTTCCTCCTTTTTTTCTTGTCTTCATCCAACATTGACTGATATGTACTCTAACATTCAGTTCTCAATACCCTCATATAATTCACTTTCTTTCATATAATAGGAAGTTTATTATGTGTATGTATGTGTTTCTTCAGAATACAAATACTATATACACATTTTTAGGTACTTTGCTTTTTCATTTTAAAAAATACTTGATGGAAGTATTTAAAGATCCTCAGGTACAAATCTAAAGCAATTTTAAAAATATTTTCATTCATTATCCCAAAATCTAATGAATCTGAAAAAAATTTTCAAATGTTTTAGATCATATGATTAACTCACCTGTGATTTGTCAATTACTAATTTTGATAATTTTTCCATTTGAATCTTTTCTTTTTCTTATATATTTGAAGAAATAGCATTATTATTAAGATTATATTAGTATTATTTTATGTTATCAGAATTTATTTTGATAGATGGCAATATAGTTCCCCATGATCTATAAATTATTCACTGATTGTATTAATGATATACTTTTTATTCAGGTGCTTAAAATGTTATATAATTAAAAATCTCTCTACTTTTGTGATAGCTAATGGTTATCCTAATATAAGTAAGGACTCATAGATTTTGTAGTCTACACATAGTGATCTACATTCCCTTATAAATTTGCATTTTTCTAAATTGCTCAGAAATATTTTGTAGCCATTTTGTCGCTAAAAGCTTAAGACTATATTAGCAGTCAATATTTAGATAGAAAGAATGCTCATAAGTAAAGTAGCAATTTAAATATTATTAAGAGTTATCTGTCAAAACCCATAGTAGAAATCATTGTAAACAATAAAACCTGAGATCATTTGAAAAGGCAATAACATAATAATCAGCACAAAGATGTCCATTAAAAAAATTGTTAAGAGTGTTTCAGAAGTTCCTATGAATTTTCTAAGATAAAAAAATCAAAATAATTCTTCTAAACATTAAGGATAGAGAGACAAATCTCACCAATGCTATGGTGATATATTGAATATCCAAAAGATTATATTAAATTAAAAACAACTCCCAAATTAATGTGTGTATTGACTTTATTTTCATAACCCTTCACTGCATAAAAATTAAATAATAAAAAATTAATATGCTTTGTACTTTCCCAGGCTTCCCTGGTGGCTCAGTGGTAAAGAATCTGCCTGTCAATGCAGGAGATGTGGGTTTGATTCCTGAACTGGGAAGATCCCCTGGAGAAGGAAATGATAACCCACTCTAACACTTTTGCCTGGGAAGTACCACGGAGAGAGGAGCCTGGCAGGCTATAGTCTATGGGGTCACAAAAGGAGTTGTACATTACTTAGCAACGAAACAGCAACTGTCTCTCCTAGGAAGGGAGATGTATATAAAGCATAATAATCAGAGAACTATAATTAATTTTACCAAAGTTAATATGATATATGATAATCTGATAATCATCAGTATTTGTTTAAAAGTATATTATGATTTTATGTTACTTATAAATATCATTACTGTCACTACATAGTAATGATTCTTCAAAATGTACTCAAGTTCATAATTTTTTTCTTTCTTATGATTTTCCTTGCTTCTAGTGCATGAAATGAGCAGCCATGTTCCTGATACTATCATAAAAAAATCTACCTTAATCCATTCTTATGAAAGTTTTTTTTTATTTTAATCTAGATTGAAGTCATATTTTATATCAAAATAATCGTCATTTCCATTTTCTTATTTTCCCTTTGGAATGGCTGAGGCTTTTTGTATGTGTGTGGTTATGTTCATTGCCCTGTGGTCCAGGGATTTTAAGAATACAACATACAGAGTGAGTTTCCAGGACTAAATTGAGTCTATTTCCTACAGATTTCTCTAGGGTTCAAGAAACACCCAAAGAAGAAACAATCTTCAGCAATGTTCTTGTCCAATTCACTTTGGCTTATTTAAATAGCCCACCCCAGTAATAGAAAGTTATAAGAATTATAATTAAACATTCCTGAAATTTACTCAGGGATTACTCCACATTGTTGCTTTCTGCTATGCAGCTTTGTACTATGCAACTTTCTACTTTTTTCTACTCTGCTTTCTTTTTCCTATGTCCCTTCTCATCCCCTCTCTGTCTCTATCTCATCTGATGTTGACTACTATTCTTCCAAACTAGCCTAGTTCAAATTGCTTACGTTCACTATACCCTTAGTTTGATTTGACTCTCCTATACCATTCATGATATTTCTTCTCATTTTCTTATGCTGCCACCAAAAACAAGGGACATTATGATTCTGAACCCATTCCAGGCCCTCAGGACACAGCTCCAGCTAAACCTTAGGCAACCTCTGACAGGGGCAAGTATTATAGAAGAATTCAATACATTGGCAAGAAGGCCAATGCTGAAAGTGATTTTCTTTCCAAGGCTGTGGCCTATTTAGTCAAGGCCTATTAAATGCCATGCAATTTGTTATTTTCTAAAAGTGAAATTTTCAGCCCTCCTGCAGCATTCCATTATGGTGAAGATTACTTTTAAAGTAATTCTAGGTCACTGTCTCCTCAAATGCTGGAGTTGTATAATTTTTTCAAGAATCTTTTCTATAATACATACTTTTTATAAGATTGAGAGTGAATAAGAAAGTTTTACAGAATGCACGGCAAAAGAAAAAGTGTCATTTTAATTTGCTCCTGTTAGGCTTCCCACATTTCCTCTTTCAAGTAAAAATTTAAAAACAAAACAACAAGACAAATGCTAAATAGAAAAATTTTAAAAAGTTTTAGTTTTATATCAAGATCTTGTATAGTGAGTTATAGTTATAATTAATGCTTTATAGTGGTATTTTCTAGACAAGATTTTGAAGAAGTAAGGCTGTCAGAGTCATTGAAAAATATTTTCCATATGAGAATTTATTCAGATTGGTTATTATTGTATTATATTTATTTCTCATTATCAAATTATTTTATTTTGTTAGAAAAAATTAAGTACATAAACAGGTGTTTCAAAACTGGATTTAAGGAGACATTTTTATACCAATGTTGTTTTTATGTTTTTATTAAACTCAGGGTTTAGCTCCATTGCATTTCTAGCTTTGCCCCTAAGCCAGTGTTAGGATGTCATTCTGTTTTCCTTTGAGCAGTTATTTATGTTTAATGTTAGTGTGGGAGTTTTCCTCAGTTGAAACTATCACTCGACCCATTTTGGCAGAAGAAACAGTGAAAGTTTTGGCTCATAGCCTCTCAATTCTAAGTGGATTGTTACTACAATGATATTCACTATGTCTTTTCCTGATATCTATTATTTTTTGGTGAATTTAATTCCACAGAAAAATACAGTCCATATTTTCTTTACAGTCCATATTTTCCTACTTTGTCAGCAAAAGAAATAAATTCCATTTTTCAAACAAGAACAAGATATCAATCTAATCCACACTTTGACCTTCAAATTCCCCTTGGCTATGCATGGTTTACTGTATCTAAGCAACCCATCTCTAGTTTTTCATCACTGGCAGAGATGGCTCTGGAATATTGGGTAAAAATCAGACCACAGGAGGATGTCCCCCAAAAAGGAAAAGAATAAATGAGAGGTTGTGAATTTACCAATTTACCAAATATTGTTTACACGTGAAATATCTGAGATTGTTTTTATACCTAGGCTCTTTTAATACTGAACAGATGTCATCTGATAATTCAGTTCTGGGCCAGGTCTCATGCACAGAACAATGCATATATTAACAGAAGCTGTTTGTTCTTCAACACCTTTTAACTTATTATCTTTACATATAAAAGGAGCAAAAGTGAATGCCTTTCATGTAATGTCAATTTCACAAGTATATTACTTAAAAAGAAATGTTTACACCGTATGACATTATTTGAAACCAGTGGCTAAATATGTTTGTATGACATCTTATTCTAATTCCATTGATTTACTGGAATGTACTGAAAGTATACGCCTATAAACCCCTATAATATAAATCTACAGATTTATTCTTTTAGGAAATAAAGCTATATTATTTTCAGCAAACTATATATAAAAAATTTCATACATGTTCTAATAGTAACAGGTATTTTATTTTAACTCATTTGACTTCCTTTCTCCAATTAAGAGTAGTTCTATATTTCTGAAAAATGAACAAAAGAAAGTATCATTTTCCACAAGTTCTATCTTCTTTAAGTTCAGTTCAGTCACTCAGTCGTGTCCAACTCTTTGCAACCCCAAGGACTGAAGCACACTAGTCTTCCCTGTCCATCACCAACACTCAGAGCCTGCTCAAACTCATGTCCATCAAGCCAGTGATGCCATCCAACCATCTCATGCTCTGTCATCCCCTTCTCCTCTTGCCTTCAATCTTCCCCAGCATCAAAGTCTTGTCAAATGAGTCACTTCTTTGCATCTAGTGGCCATTGTATTGGAGTTTCAGCTTCAGCATCAATCCTTCCAAAGAACACCCAGGACTGATTTCCTTTGGGATGGACTGGTTGGATCTCCTTACAGTCTCAGGAGTCTTCTCCAACACCAGTTTAAAAGCATCAATACTTCAGCACTCAGCTTTCTTTATAATCCAAATCTCACATCCATACATGACCACTGGAAAAACCATAGCCTTGACTAGACAGACCTTTGTTGGCAAAATAATGTCTCTATTTTTAATATGCTGTCTGGGTTGGTCATAACTTTTCTTCCAAGAAGTAAGCATCTTTTAATTTCAAGACTGAAATCGCCATCTGCAGTGATTTTAGAGTCCCTCAAAATAAAGTCAGTCACTGGTTCCACTGTTTCCCCATCTATTTCCCATGAAGTGATGGGAAATGATCTTCAGATGCCATGATCTTAATTTTCTAAATGTTGAGCTTTAAGCCAAGTTTTTTCACTCTCCTCTTTTACTTTCATCAAAAGGTGCTTTAGTTCTTCACTTTCTGCCTTAAGGATAGTGTCATCTGCATATCTGAGGTTATTGATATTTCTCCCGGCAATCTTGATTCCAGCTTGTGCTTCCCCCAGCCCAGTGTTTCTCATGATATACTCTGCATATAAATGCAGAGGGTGACAATATACAGCTTTCATATACTCCTTTTCCTATTTGGAACCAGTCTGTTGTTCCATGTCCAGTTCTAACTGTTGCTTCCTGACCTGTATACAGGTTTCTCTAGAGGCAGGTCAGGTGGTCCTGGTATTCCCATCTCTTTCAGAATTTTCCATAGTTTATTGTGATCCACAGAGTCAGTAATAGTCTGCAAAAAACAAGAGGTAATATTAAAACTCCTCAGGTTTATAGATATCATCCAACCTGTGCTTTCTGCAAATAGTTTAGTGGAAAGCTCAACAAAGTATGCACTGCTTTTAATTAATAGTTGAGACATATAGTAACTCATCTTTTCTTGCAAGTGCGTTTTAGGCTCCTTAATAAGGAAAATCTTGTCTTATTTTTTTTATCACCAAAAAGATTCAGTTAGTTAATTATAGATAAGTACATTCTGTCTATCTATCTGTCATCAAAATGAGAGAGAGAGAAATAAACAAAGATTGAAGGGGAGATTTTTACAACAATGTTTTGGGTACTAGGAATATAGACATTGGGATCATATATTTTCCAGGAACATGCATTTTAGTGTAGAGAGACAGAAAATTAAAATTTCCATAAATAAGATAATTTCAGGCACTGATACATACATGCTGACCACAGCATACAGTTGAGTACTATGAGTGCAATTGAATGAAGGGGTTTGTTGGCTAGAGTAGTCAAAGAAAGGCTTCTTTGAAGAAGGTCATTTAAGTTGAGACCTGAGTAATGAAATAGAAGGCTAAAGAAATGGCAAATATAAAAAAGCTGAAAACAGAAAAGTTTGGCACATTTTTATAAGAGAAACACTATGGAAAACCTCTATTTAACTTACTGCTTTAGGGACACTTTAGTTTCGGTATTCTCCTTCCTTGTACTTTGATGGATCTTTGGCATTAATTCTCACAGTTTGGTGGTGGTTTAGTCCCTAAGACATGTCCAACTCTTTGCAGGCCCATGGACTGTAGCCCACCAGGTTCCTCTATCCAGGAGATTTCCCAGACAAGAATACTGGAGTGGATTGCTATTTCCTTCTCCAGGGACATTTCTGACTCAGGGATAAAACCTAGATCTCTTGCATTGCAGGTAGATTCTTTACCGAATGAAATGCCAGAGTAGCCCAATTCACATGGTGCATATATATAAATAGATAGATTATTTATTTTATGCACTTATGTTAATTATTGGACTTCCCTGGTGGCTCAGATGGTAAAGTGTCTGTCTACAATGTGAGAGACCCAGGTTCGAGCCCTGGGTTGGGAAGATCCCCTGGAGAAGGAAATGGCAATACACTCCAGTACTATTGCCTGGAAAATCCCATGGACAGAGGAGCCTGGTAGGCTACAGTCCATGGGGTGGCAAAGAGCCGGACACGACTGAGTGATTTCACTTTCACTTTCATGTTAATTATATCTGACAGGGTCCAACCAGAGAAACAGAGCTCATGTTGTGGTTAAATTACAGGAATTTAATATAGGGAGCTAGTCACAAATGGATTGGAAGTGAAACAAGGGAAGGGGATGCAACTCAGAATGGAGAAAACAGCAGGAAGCTTCTAACATGAATAATTCTCCCTCTGTGTTCAATCTTGAATTCTACAATTATCTGTTGAACATCTGTTCATGCTATGTGCTGAGAGAAACACCAAAATGAATGAACTATAGCACTAATGCTCTAGAATCTGAGTCATAAAACATGCACAAGTGGTTTGAAATAGGAATACCTGTCCTGTGGGTTTTCAAAGGAATAAAGGGTCAATTCCAGCTGGAGACTCAGGAATAAACTTAAAATAGGAGGTGACATTTGAGCAGAACCTTGAACTATTTTGATATTGAGAGCTCATGTTGGGAACAGCATGGAAAAGGGCTAGATCTGGGGAGATATAGGTGGTTTGCAGTGAATGGTAAACATTTTAGTTTGGCTAGAGCAGTGTATAATGGAAGTATTGGGAAACAGGAGGGAAAGACAGTAAACTGTAGCCAAATCTTGAAAAACCTTTGCCTTCCAAGCTTCAGAATCAAGCCATGGGTTGCAAGCCATGACCCACAGATCAAATCTGGACTTATGTTTGCTTTTGTTAGGCTCATGAGAATATATATACATATTAAATATAAATATATATATAAACATATATATATAAACATATAAATATATGTATATTTAACAGATAAACATCGGCAATCTATTTGATGATAAAGAACACTCATTTTGAGCCCCAATTAAGTAAAATCTTATCTTTTCCCTAAAAAGCATTCCATTCTTCTAGTTAGAATCATATTACCAAAAAGTACTCATTATTATATATTGAATTTTGTCAATAAAAAATGTGAAAACAAAAATCAGAAGAATAAAGCCAGATGTTCTAGAGTTCAGGGAACGAGAAAAATAGTGGTGGGAGGAACAGTCAGACAACTAAGTGAGGAAAAGTGGTCTTACTCATCCACATAATGATATAAAATCACAAAACTCCAAAGGCAAGGAGTTAGAGTCAGATTTTATTCAATCTGTACCACTTGCTTCTCAAGGTTTTTGACAGATTTTATAATAGTTGGAAGTGGAAATGCTCAGCCATGTCTGACTCTTTGCAACCCCTTGCACTGTAACCCACTGGGCTCCAAGCTCCTCTGTCCATGGAATTTTCCAGGTAAGAATATTGGAGTGGGTTGTCATTTCCTACTCCAGGGGTCTTCTCAACCCAGGAACCCATATCTCCTGCATTGGCAAAAGGATTCTTTACCACTGCACCACCTGAGGTAGCTGAATGTTTATCTATTTGGCTGTGCCAGGTGTTATTCGAGGCATGCAGGACCTAGTTGCCCATCCAGGGATTGAACCCAGGCCCCCTGCACTGACAACACAAAGTCTTAGCCTCTAGACCACTGGGAATGTCCCCAGAATTTTATAGAAGTGGTGTTCTGAAAATTAAATATATAGAATAGGGACAAGTAGAATATCAATGAGCATTATTCTATTTCCCATTTCTTTTTTTTTTTCCTTTCAGTAAGTACCTGTGAATTAATTGATTAAGATAACCAGTTCAAATATTTCCCAAATAAACAGCTGACCATCTGATTCCCCATTTCTTAAAAAAAGTACTTAATTATTTATTTCCTTGTTCTCTATTAGATCATTGTTGGAGAGTTCAAATGCTTTTCTAATTGAAACTCCACTTTTCCCCCATATTTAGCTATAAGCCTTCTTATTGCTGTTCATTAGTTGATTGAATTCAGTAGAAAAGTAATATATATATTTGGTTAATTTGTATGGTTGTTAATGTCATGCACTTCCTTTCTTGTTTGAATACTTTACTTTTGACTGGTATTTTGGGGGTACAAAGAGCAATAGGATTCTGAAAGGCTTCCTAGGTGGCTCAGTGGCAATGAATCTGCCTGCCAAGCAAGAGACAGATTTGATCCCTGGGTCTGGAAGATCCCTTGGAGAAGGAAATGGCAACCTCCACCAGCATTCTTACCTGGGACATGCCATAAATAGAGGAGTCTGGTGGGCTACAATGCATGGGGTCACAAAGTCAAACACAGCTTAGTGACTAAACAGCAATAAAGGATTCTGAAAGTGAGCTGATCAGTCATTCAAGTTTTGATATTTGGAAATATTTTGTCACAAAAGTACAATCATAGTTTGCAACAATAATAATCAAAAGAACACCTAAGAATGCCCTATTTCATGAGAATTGGCCAGTGCAATGTAGGTTCAAATGCAGTACAAAGAGTTGTCTTAGTAAACTTACAAAGCAAGTAATATGAGATTGCTACATCCATTGAGACATTGCCCATCTCTCTTTTTTAAAATATGGAGAAAGAAATACAGGTCAGGAAGGGGGTAAATTGCCAGAGAGGGTTAGAAGAGTGTTTTGTTTTTTTTTTTTGCATAAATCTTTATTGTGTGTGTGTGTGTGTGTGTATGATTTCTGAGGGTTTTTTTTTTTTTTTCAAAATGAATATTACCTAAAACTGTTCTCACACATATCATGATTATATTTGTTGTCTGAGATCAGACCCAACAACCACAACTGTTTTATTTTTTTTTTAATCAAATACTTCTTGTGCAAGTGTAATGGTATCCACACTTTGAAAATTGTGGAAAATAAGTACATTCTATATAGAAGACATACTTGCTACTAAAGCAGGAATAAGAGAGAAAAAACTATTATGTTGAACTTCTGAAGAAAAATTGAAAAGTTTTGTGAATGCTTCCAGAGACTCTGTGGGCAAATATCAAGAATACCATTTGGAAAAGATATATGAAGCATCTATCAGTGCCCTGCAGGCATCCGTATCCAGAGTTATCAAACAGCTCCCCTGTTGTGGTTTAAAGTAGTAGTCTTTACTGCAGGAACAAAATAGATGTCTGAAAACAGGCCGGGTCATACTTTTCCAAGCATTAAAACTAAATGTCTCACTTCATGCTTCCACAAATAGAGCTAAATTCTTCCAGAGTCCTTCCTATGCTGTGGGTTTAAATGTCACTAATGGTTTAGTTTGTGGAGAAGCTCCCATTTTATTTGAGAATCAGGCACTACCTGTATGAGTTGGTTAAGAATGCATAGGAAACCATGATCTAGGCTGTTGCTATACATGCATTGCCAAGGGTCATGTACTATTTAGTGAGGCAGACATAAGCCCACCAAGCTATCTACCAAAAAATAAAACTTTATAAAGCATTAGAACCCTCCATTTAGTTTATTTCAGTTGCTCAGTCGTGTCCAACTTTGTGACCCCATGAATTGCAGCACGCCAGGGCTCCCTGTTGTTCCATGTCCAGTTCTAACTGTTGCTTCCTGATCTGCATACAGATTTCTCAAGAGGCAGATCAGGTGGTCTGGTATTCCCATCTCTTTCAGAATTTTCCATGGCTTATTGAGATCTACACAATCAAAGGCTTTGGCATAGTCAATAAAGCAGAAATAGATGTTTTTCTGGAACTCTCTTGCTTTTTCCATGATCCACCGCATGTTGGCAATTTGATCTGTGGTTCCTCTGCCTTTTCTAAAACCAGCTTGAACATTAGGAAGTTCACAGTTCACGTATTGCTAAAGCCTGGCTTGGAGAATTTTGAGCATTACTTTACTAGCATGTGAGATGAGTACAATTGTGTGGGTGTTTGAGCATTCTTTGGCATTGCCTTTCTTTGGGATTGGAATGAAAACTAATCTTTCCCAGTCCTGTGGCCACTGCTGAGTTTTCCAAATTTGCTGGCATATGGAGTGAAGCACTTTCACAACATCATCTTTCAGGATTTGAAACAGCTCAATAGGAATTCCATCACCTCCACTAGCTTTGTTCGTAGTGATGCTTTCTAAGGCCCACTTGACTTCACATTCCAGGATGTCTGGCTCTAGATGAGTGATCACATCATCATGATTATCTGGGTCGTGAAGATCTTTTTTGTACAGTTCTTCTGTGTATTCTTGCCACCACTTAATATCTTCTGCTTCTGTTAGGTCCAGACCATTTCTGTCCTTTATCGACCCCATCTTTGCATGAAATGTTCCCTTGGTATCTCTAATTTTCTTTAAGAGACCTCTAGTCTTTCCCATTCTGTTCTTTTCCTCTATTTCTTTGCATTGATCACTGAAGAGGGCTTTCTTATCTCTTCTTGCTATTCTCTGGAACTCTGCATTCGGATGCTTATATCTTTCCTTTTCTCCTTTGCTTTTTGCCTCTCTTCTTTTCACAGCTATTTGTAAGGCCTCCCCAGACAGCCATTTTGCTTTTTTGCATTTCTTTTCCGTGGAGATGGTCTTGATCCCTATCTCCTGTACAATGTCATGAACCTCATTCCATAGTTCATCAGGCACTCTATCTGTCAGATCTAGGCTCTTAAATCTATTTCTCACTTCCACTGTATAATCATAAGAGATTTAATTTAGGTCATACCTGAATGGTCTAGCAGACTGGTTTCAAATAGTAAAAGGAGTACATCAAGGCTGTATATTGTTACCCTGCTTATTTAACTTATATGCAGAGTATATCATGAGAAACGCTGGACTGGAAGAAACACAAGCTGGAATCAAGATTGCCGGGAGAAATATCAATAATCTCAGGTATGCAGATGACACCACCCTTATGGCAGAACATGAAGAGGAACTAAAAAGCCTCTTGATGAAAGTGAAAGTGGAGAGTGAAAAAGTTGGCTTAAAGCTCAACACTCAGAAAACGAAGATCATGGCATCCCGTCCCATCACTTCATGGGAAATAGATGGGAAATAGTGGAAACAGTGTCAGACTTTATTTTTTTGGGCTCCAAAATCACTGCAGATGGTGACTGCAGCCATGAAATTAAAAGACGCTTATTCCTTCGAAGAAAAGTTATGATCAACCTAGATAGCATATTCAAAAGCAGAGACATTAGGGAGACAAACAGGAAGCAAACAGGGAGGCCTGGCATGCTACGATTCATGGGGTCACAAAGAATTAGACACGACTGAGCGACTGAACTGAACTGAGGCCTCCCTGTTCATCACTAACTCCCGGAGTTCACTCAAACTCCAACCTAGATAGCATATTCACAAGCAGAGACATTACTTTGTCAACTAAGGTCCATCTAGTCAAGGCTATGGTTTTCCAGTGGTCATGTATGGATGTGAGAGTTGGACTGTGAAGAAGGCTGAGCACCAAAGAATTGATGCGTTTGAACTGTGGTGTTGGAGAAGACTCTTGAGAGTCCCTTGGACTGCAAGGAGATCCAACCAGTCCATTCTGAAGGAAATAAACCCTGGGATTTCTTTGGAGGGAATGATGCTAAAGCTGAAGTCATGCGAAGAGCTGACTCATTGGAAAAGACTCTGATGCTGGGAGGGATTGAGGGCAGGAGGAGAAGGGGACGACAGAGCTTGAGATGGCTGGATGGCATCACTGATTCGATGGACGTGAGTCTGAGTGAACTCTGGGAGTTGATGATGGACCGGGAGGCCTGGCGTGCTGCGATTCATGGGGTCGCAAAGAGTCAGACACGACTGAGTGACTGAACTGAACTGAACGGATTCTTTTTCTAAATGCTGTAAAATTATTCTATTAAAATACAGACCACAAATCTAAGCAATCATGAGTCCACTATCATATACATAGGAGGGTGAATGTTAGAATCAGTCAAAATTAAGAATTATAATAATTAAAGATAATAAGCCAGAGATGCTAGTCATTCTATGAGCTCAGTTTACCTTTCCAACGTTGTCTCTGAATATATTTGTTTTTATTTTTTCTACCCTACCAGGGAAAACTTTCTATAGATCATTCTCAGAGAATATTACAATGTCTTGATTTAATGTAAAACACTTAAGCTGTTTCAGTATAATATTATATGTGTGTTACTCATGTGAATATATCATTCAAATGCTGAGTTGAAAGATATTTAAATTTTAAACAGGGTCTGTTATTTGCATCTCAGATCTCAAGATCTTGCTAAGTAGAGAGTGAAAGAAAAATTGTGAGGCTTTCCTGGTGGCTCAGGTGGTAAAGAATCTGCCTGCAATGCAGGAGACTTGGATTCAATTCCTGAGTTGGGTAGATACCCTGGAGCAGGGCAATGGGAACCCACTCCAGTATTCTTTCCTGGAGAATCTCCAAGGACAAAGGGGCCTGTTAAGTTGCAGTTTATGGGGTCTCAAAGAGTCAGACACGACTGAACAACTAAGCACAGCACGACACACGGCTCATTGGGTGAGAACAACAGTGATCAAATGGATTTAATGTAGTAATTTTGATATTAACATTTTCACGGTTCTAAATCCACATTTGAAGACATGAATAGAGTGTAAGTTATCCCTGGTTTCCCAGGAGGCACAGTGATAAAGAATCCACCTGGCTATGTAGGAGATTTAAGAGAGGTGGGTTTGATCCTTGGGTCAGGAAGATTCCCTGGAGAAAAAAAATGGCTACCCACTCCAGTATTTTTGCCTGGAGAATCCCATGGACAGAGGAGCCTGGTGGGCTACAGTCCATGCAATAACAGAGAGTCAGACATGACTGGACATGTGCACACACACACACACAAGTTATCCCCACAAACAGCTCTTTATTTTTAGGAAAATATTGATAGCATTTAGACCAGTGAGAACCCATTAGAGAAAATGATTTGGACAGAGCCCCTAAGATGTATGTGAGCTCTAAATTATTGGTCAATGCTTACCTTCAATTATTAAAACGCCTGTAAATGTAATGTAACTTAATAACATAACATTAAGTTTTGTGCATAACAATTAATATAATTGCTCTTTTTGGTTTCATTTAGAATGCCACAACTATACATTTCTGCTGAGATTAGAAACTACAGATTTTGTACAAGAGTGCATGATATGTTTCAAGGTTACGTTAGTTGAGAAGGAATAATATATAAGAACCTTGCAGTGATTCCTTAGAATGTGTATGAGATACTGAGACACATTCTATTTCCATTCAGAATTACCACTTATATATTTGGCCTGAGAGTTCCACAAATTTAAAGGAGTATTTTCTAAACTGGGTTCTAAGGGTGTTAGTTCAAGAAGATGTTAATAATTGATTCTAGAAAATATACAAACAATGCCCCTTTCTTAGACAGTTGTTAGGCAAATTAATACACTTAGATCTCTGAAACAACCTGTAGTAGAATGAATTAACATTTTTAAAATGTTATTTAATATGGTGTTTCCCAAACTTATCTCTGCAAAGTAAATGTTTGTCTTTCCAGCATACCTATTATAATCTAGCACAAGGTTAACAAACTACATCCTATTTGCCATCTGTTTTTGTAAATAAAGTATTATTGCAACACAGTCATGTCTACTGGTTGCTTTTGTGTTACAATGGCAGACTTGAGTAGCTATAACAGAGACTGCATGGCCAGCAAAGCCTAAGCATATTTATTATCTGGTCCTGTTAGCAAAACTTGATGCCACTGGACATCAGAAATGCATTATATCTTTAAACAGAACATTCTTGTAGATAAGAATAATATATAATATATATATATATAGTTATATATAATATGTATATTATATATTATTATATGTATATGTTACTTGTATATACCTACATGATATATAATTAAGTTTAACTATATGAAACATACAATTGATTTCTATTGACTTAAACATCAAATTTTAAAACATTTATTTTAATGTAATTTATGTGAAACTTTAAGTCATCATTTAGGGAAGAAAGAATATAAATACATTTACAAGTCTTGTCTAAAGCCAAAAACAAATACTATACTTGATAACCTTATATATTTGATTAAATTATTTGGGAAAGATTTAAAATTTATTAATATACTTTTTCCTTGCTCTACTTATAGGAGAAATTTGTGATATAAAGCCCTATGTACAAAGTTACTAAGTCTTTTCATTTGACTTTGAGGGCATCTTGCTCCCCTTTCAGATTCAAAATTAACTAATTTGTGGTGTTAAATTACACATTTTGAAATCTGACTTTACTCGTTCAGGTGTTATCGAGCTGTCCAGACAACAATATCTGAATGTCAATTCTCTCTGAGGTAATAAAACTGAACTAAACTCTCTGATTCTTTTTTTCCAGGAAGAACTGAACCCCATCATTGTTACGCCACCCATTCAAGCCATTGATCAGGACCGGAATATCCAGCCACCATCTGATAGGCCAGGCATTCTCTATTCCATCCTTGTTGGTTTGTATCGTCTAACATTTTACATTCTCAGCTTTAGCTCTAAAATTGAGTAGGAAAAATATGTTTCAAATTTTTATAACAAAGATTTTATTTCTAGAAATTTTATTGAAATTATTTTTACATATAAATAGTAAAATAACCATTTAAAAATATTTTTCCCTTAAAACCAACCTCAGTGAAATGTGAACAATAGGTAGAAACACTTTTATTGAGGAGGCTAAACAACTTCAAAATAGTATGTAGTCTTCTGTTGCTAGTTTTCTCTGTATTAGCTCAAAGAATTCTCTAAAAAAAAAAAAAATTGAAAAATCACTTTAGAAGCTTACACTATATGATCAACTAGTATTGTATCATTGGTTGGTTATGATTACCGTCATATAATTCTAAAAACAGTGATTCCATTACATAGTTCTGAAAAGTATGTGACAATTAAATAAGAGCTATTGGCACCAACAAGAAGAAAGATTATGATTACCCTGAGGAAACATAACACATTATACACTTTGGCTAAATTTTCTTTGAAGAATTTCAGAGAAGTCATTTTAATACATTCTTGTGCATATCAGTTCAGTTCAGTTCAGTCGCTCAGTCGTGTCCGACTCTCTGCGACCCCGTGAATCGCAGCACGCCAGGCCTCCCTGTCCATCGTCAACCCCCGAAGTTCACTCAGATTCACGTCCATTGAGTCAGTGATGCCATCCAGCCATCTCATCCTCTGTCATCCCCTTCTCCTCCTGCCCCCAATCCCTCCCAGCATCAGAGACTTTTCCAATGATTCAGTTCTTCGCATGAGGTGGCCAAAGTACTGGAGTTTCAGCTTTAGCATCATTCCTTCCAAAGAAATCCCAGGGCTGATCTCCTTCAGAATGGACTGGTTGGATCTCCTTGCAGTCCAAGGGACTCTCAAGAGTCTTCTCCAACACCACAGTTCAAAAGCATCAATTCTATGGCACTCAGCCTTCTTCACAGTCCAACTCTCACATCCATATATGACCACGGGAAAAACCATAGCCTTGACTAGACGGACCTTTGTTGGCAAAGTAATGTGTCTGCTTTAGAATATGCTATCTAGGTTGGTCATAACTTTTCTTCCAAGGAGTAAGCATCTTTTAATTTCATGGAGGCAATAACCATCTGCAGTGATCTTGGAGCCCCCAAAAATAAAGTCTGACACTGTTTCCACTGTTTCCCCACCTATTTCCCATGAAGGGATGGGACCAGATGCCATGATCTTCGTTTTCTGAATGTTGAGCTTTAAGCCAACATTTTCACTCTCCTCTTTCACTTTCATCAAGAGGCTTTTTAGTTCCTCTTCACTTTCTGCTGTAAGGGTGGTATCATCTGCATATCTGAGGCTATTGATATTTCTCCTGGCAATCTTGATTCCAGCTTGCGCTTCTTCCAGTCCAGCGTTTCTCATGATGTACTCTGCATAGAAGTTAAATAAGCAGGGTGACAATATACAGCCTTGACGTACTCCTTTTCCTATTTGGAATCAGTCTGTTGTTCCATGTCCAGTTCTAACTGTTGCTTCCTGACCTGTATACAGATTTCTCAAGAGGCAGATCAGGTGCTCTGGTATTCCCATCTCTTTCAGAATTTTCCACAGTTTATTGTGACCCACACAGTCAAAGGCTTTGGCATAGTCAGTAAAGCAGAAATAGATGTTTTTCTGGAACTCTCTTGCTTTTTCCATGATCCAGCAGATGTTGGCAATTTGATCTGTGGTTCCTCTGCCTTGTCTAAAACCAGCTTGAACATCTGGAGGTTTACGGTTCACGTATTGCTGAGGCCTGGCTTGGGTAATTTTGAGCATTACTTCACTAGTGTGTGAGATGAGTGCAATTGTGTGGTAGTTTGAGCA
Source organism: Ovis aries (assembly GCF_016772045.2). Classification (NCBI taxonomy): domain Eukaryota; kingdom Metazoa; phylum Chordata; class Mammalia; order Artiodactyla; family Bovidae; genus Ovis; species Ovis aries. Next base: position 4,923,374 of record NC_056075.1, read on the forward strand.
TTCTTTGGCATTGCCTTTCTTTGGGATTGGAATGAAAACTGACCTTTTCCAGTCCTGTGGCCACTGCTGAGTTTTCCAAATTTGTTGGCATATGGAGTGCAGCACTTTCACAGCATCATCTTCCAGGATTTAAAATAGCTCAACTGGAATTCCATCACCTCCACTAGCTTTATTCATAGTGATGCTTTCTAAGGCCCACTTGACTTCACATTCCAGGATGTCTGGCTCTAGATGAGTGATCACACCATCATGATTATCTGGGTCATGAAGTTCTTTTTGTACAGTTCTTCTGTGTATTTTTGTCACCTCTTCTTAATATCCTCTGCTTCTTTAGGTCCATACCATTTCTGTCCTTTATTGACCCCATCTTTGCATGAAATGTTCCCTTGATATCTCTAATTTTTTTGAAAAAAATCTCTAGTCTTTCCCATTCTGTTCTTTTCCTCTATTTCTTTGCATTGATCACTGAAGAAGGCTTTCTTATCTCTTCTTGCTATTCTCTGGAACTCTGCATTCAGATGCTTATATCTTTCCTTTTCTCCTTTGCTTTTGCCTCTCTTCTTTTCACAGCTATTTGTAAGGCCTCCCCAGACAGCCATTTTGCTTTTTTGCATTTCTTTTCCATGGGGATGGTCTTGATCCCTGTCTCCTGTACAATGTCGTGAACCTCATTCCATAGTTCATCAGGCACTCTATCTGTCAGATCTAGGCCCTTTAATCTATTTCTCACTTCCACTGTATAATCATAAGGGATTTAATTTAGGTCATACCTGAATGGTCTAGCAGTTTCCTCTTCTTTCTTCAATTTGAGTCTGAATTTGGTAATAAGGAGTTCATGATCTGAGCCACAGTCAGCTCCTGGTCTTGTTTTTGTTGACTATAGAGCTTTTGCATCTTTGGCCGCAAAGAATATAATTAATCTGATTTCAGTGTTGACCATCTGGTGATGTCCATGTGTATAGAGTCTTCTCTTGTGTTGTTGGAAGAGGGTGTTTGCTATGACCAGTGCATTTTCTTGTCAAAACTCTATTATTCTTTGCCCTGCTTCATTCCACATTCTAAGGCCAAATTTGCCTGTTACTCCAGGTGTTTCTTGACTTCCTACTTTTGCATTCCAGTCCCCTATCATGAAAAGGACATCTTTTTTGGGTGTTCTAAAAGGTCTTGTAGGTCTTCATAAAACCGTTCAACTTCAGTTTCTTCAGCATTGCTGGTTGGGGCATAGACTTGGATAACTGTGATATTGAATGGTTTGCCTTGGAGACAAAAAGAGATCATTCTGTCATTTCTGAGATTTCATCCAAGTACCACATTTCGGACTCTTTTGTTGACCATGATGGATACTCCATTTCTTCTGAGGGATTCCTGCCCACAGTAGTAGATATAATGGTCATCTGAGTCCAATTCACCCATTCCAGTCCATTTTAGTTTGCTGATTCCTAGAATGTTGATGTTCACTCTTGCCATCTCTTGTTTGGCCACTTCCAATTTGCCTTGATTCATGGACCTGACATTCCAGGTTCCTATGCCATATTTCTCTTTACAGCATCTGACCTTGCTTCTATCACCAGTCACATCCACAGCTGGGTATTGTTTTTGCTTTGGCTCCATCCCTTCATTCTTTCTGGAGTTATTTCTCCATTGATCTCCAGTAGCATATTGGGAACCTACTGACCTGGGGAGTTCCTCCTTCAGTATCCTATCATTTTGCCTTTTCATACTGCTCATGGGGTTCTCAAGGCAAGAATACTGAAGTGGTTTGCCATCCCCTTCTCCAGTGGACCACATTCTATCAGACCTCTCCACCATGACCCACCCGTCTTGGATTGCCCCGTGGGCATGGTTTGGTTTCATTGAGTTAGACAAGGCTGTGGTCCTAGTGTGATTAGATTGACTAGTTTTCTGTGAGTACGGTTTCAGTGTGTCTGCCCTCTGATGCCCTCTTGCAACACCTACCATCTTACTTGGGTTTCTCTTACCTTGAGCAAGGGGTATCCCTTCATGGCTGCGCTAGCAAAGCACAGCCAGTGCTCCTTACCTTGGATGAGGGGTATCTTCTTGCCTCTGCCCTTCCTGACCTTCAGCTTAGGATGGCATATCTGTTAGTCATACAAAAAGCAAAACTGATAAGAATCTCATGTCACTTTTCTTAAACTGCTTTTGCTAAAATATGGATGTAGCTGTTTTGCATGATTTATAGTATCTAGAGAGATACATACATCTAAAACAAACAATACATCTCATAATGAAGAAGAGACACTTTTGAAGCATGCTTCAAAGTAACTGTTGAATGGAATTTAACTTTATCCTCAACCCCTTCCCAATCCACAGATGGATATTTTAATCACCTAGTCCGTGGGGTCGCACAGAGTCGGACACGACTGAGCGACTTCACTTTCACTTTTCACTTTCTTGCATTGGAAAAGGAAATGGCAACCCACTCCAGTGTTCTTGCCTGGAGAATCCCAGGGACGGGGGAGCCTAATGGGCTGCTGTCTATGGAGTCGCACAGAGTCGGACACGACTGAAGCAACTTAGCAGCAGCAGTAGAGATGCCACACAGATTTCAAAATATAATGTTATAGCATACTTAGAACTACTGTCCATAGAGAAAATTCAAGTAGTTCTGTTTCAAGTCTTTGATGTCGAGAACTACACATGTATTATAAGTAAGTTGTAGAGATTAGACTATTAATTTTTTTAAAAAAGTGCTTATGAGCACAAGCATAAGTCTGTTTTAAATCTTTAGGGTGTTGACATGGTGGCTCAGTTGGTAAAAAGCCAACTTTACCTGTAGTGCAGGAGACCCAAGTTCAGTCCCTGGGGGGTGGGGTGGGGGGAAGAATCCCTGGAGAAGGAAATGGCAGCCCACTCCAAAATTGTTGCCTGGAGAATCCATGGACAGAGGAGCCTGGTGGGCTACAGTCCCTGGTATCTCAAAGAGTTGGACACGACTGAGTGACTGACTCTTTCACTTTCAGGTTGACATACATAAAAGGAAATAGGCTCTTTTTTTTTTTAATTTCATTAACTAAGGGCTTGATAGTATGGAAGTTACTATACTAGATGATGTAGATATGAACATGAGGGAGAAATGGTCTAGGTTGGGCAGGAATACAGTCTATGGATAGAAACGTCAAAAGGTACATTAAAATACATGGTTTAAAAAAAAGTATGGTTGTAAATACTACAAATAAATTATGAACAACACATGTGACCTCATGGGAGGAGAGAACTAAAGGTATCTATGAAATTGCTGAGAAGCTGTTACTTTAGCAGAAAAACTATAGTTTTCAAGTATAAAATGAGATAAAAATGATTTGGATAATGCAGCAAGTGAAAGTCCAAAGTGTTAAATTTAAAGATAATTATACATTTCATTACTTTGTTTCTTGTGTCTTGCCATGCAGTTTTATAAGGCCATTAAACTTATAGCTGTTTTCCCTTCAGTTCAGTTCAGTCACTCAGTCACATCCGACTCTTTGCAACCCCATGAATTGCAGCACGCCAGGCCTCCCTGTCCATCACCAACTCCCAGAGTTCATTCAAACTCATGTCCACCAAGTCGGTGATGCCATCCAGCCATCTCATCCTCTGTCGTCCCCTTCTCCTCCTGCCCCCAATCCCTCCCAGCATCAGAGTCTTTCCCAATGAGTCAGTTTTTCGCATGAGGTAGCCAAAGTATTGGAGTTTAGGCTTTAGCAGCAGTCCTTCCAATGAACACCCAGGATTGATCTCCTTTAGAATGGACCGGTTGGATCTCCTTGCAGTCCAAGGGACTCTCAATAGTCTTCTCCAACACCACAGTTCAAAAGCATTTTCCTGTTCTCTTACTGATACTTTATTATGAGCCACAGGTAGAAAAGATATGCCCACTCTCACATTGCAAGAATCCATCCACATTTTCATCTAGCGCTTCCATTGCTTTATTGCTTATTGCACATAAATACCTTCTCCATTTGTGGTTTACTTTAGTATACTGTATGAAAAATAGATAATTTTTTATAATTTTCTGTATGACTCTCCTATTAGGTAAATGCTCCTAACCAAAAATCCATTTTCCCCTAATTTTGAGGATGATTCCTTTATCATACACTTAATTTTCATGTGCAATTTTGACTGTTTCTGAATTTTTAAGCTTATTTAACTGGCATCATTTTTCTCCCCTTACATAAGCCCAGGGAAATTTTTCTTTCTTGTTGAAGCAGAGGACTATAGCAATTAACACATTTTTGAATATAATTTACATCTTTAAACCTGGATTTGAATGCAAGCTCTGTCTGACATTGTCTCTTTGACATTGGACAAATTACTTAATATTGCAAATCTGCTAAGTCTTCCTGGGTACAATGAGAATAATTTACAGTGGTATTGATGATTTTATATATAAAGTATTTATGGGCTTCCCTGGTGGGTTAGATGGTAAAGAATTGGCTTGTAATGCAGGAAACCTAGGTTTGATCCCTGGCTTGGGAAGATCCCTTGGAGAAGGAAATGGCTACCCACTCCAGTATTCTTGCCTGGGAAATTCCATGGACAGAGGAACCTGCTGAGCTATGGTCCATGGGGCTGCAAAGAGGAACACGACTGAGCAACTAACAAACACACATAAAACACTTAGCACAATGTTCAGTTCAGTTTAGTTGCTCAGTTGTGGCTAACTCTTTGCGACCCCATGAATTGCAGCACGCCAGGCCTCCCTGTCCATCACCAACTCCCAGAGTTCACTCAAATTCATGGCCATCGAGTGGGTGATGCCATCAAGCCATCTCATCCTCTGTAGCCCACTTCTCCTCTTGCCCCCAATCACTCCCAGCATCAGTCTTTTCCGATGAGTCAACTCTTCGCATGAGATGCCCAAAATATTGAAGTTTCAGCTTTAGAGTCAGTCCTTCCAAAGAACATACAAGACTGATCTCCTTTAGAATGGACTGGTTGGATCTCCTTGCAGTCCAAGAGACTCTCAAGAGTCTTCTCCAACACCACAGTTCAAAAGCATCAATTCTTCGGTGCTCAGCTTTCTTCACAGTCCAACTTTCACATCCATACATGACCACTGGAAAAACCATAGCCTTGACTAGACGGACCTTTGTTGGCAAAGTAATGTGTCTGCTTTTGAATATGCTGTCTAGGTTGGTCATAACTTTCCTTCCAAGGAGTAAGTGTCTTTTAATTTCATGGCTACAATCACCACCTGCAGTGATTTTGGAGTCCCAGAAAATAAAGTCTGACATTGTTTCCACTGTTTCCCCATCTATTTCCCATGAAGGGATGGGACCAGATGCCATGATCTTCGTTTTCTGAATGTTGAGCTTTAAGCCAACATTTTCACTCTCCTCTTTCACTTTCATCAAGAGGCTTTTGAGTTCCTCTTCACTTTCTGCCATAAGGGTGGTGTCATCTGCAAATCTGAGGTTATTGATATTTCTCCTGGCAATCTTGATTCCAGCTTGCGCTTCTTCCAGTCCAGCGTTTCTCATGATGTACTCTGCATAGAAGTTAAATAAGCAGGGTGACAATATACAGCCTTGACGTACTCCTTTTCCTATTTGGAACCAGCCTGTTGTTCCATGTCCAGTTCTAACTGTTGCTTCCTGACCTACATATAGGTTTCTCAAGAGGCAGATCAGGTGGTCTGGTATTCCCATCTCTTTCAGAATTTTCCACAGTTTATTGTGATCCACACAGTCAAAGGCTTTGACATAGTCAGTAAAGCAGAAATAGATGTTTTTCTGGAACTCTCTTGCTTTTTCAATGATCCAGCAGATGTTGGCAATTTGATCTGTGGTTCCTCTGCCTTTTCTAAAACCAGCTTGAACATCTGGAAGTTCACGGTTCACGTATTGCTGAAGCCTGGCTTGGAGAATTTTGAGCATTACTTTACTAGCGTGTGAGATGAGTACAATCGTGCGGTAGTTTGAGCATTCTTTGGCATTGCCTTTCTTTGGAATTGGAATGAAAACTGACCTTTTCCAGTCCTGTGGCCACTGCTGAGTTTTCCAAATTTGTTGACATATGGAGTGCAGCACTTTCACAGCATCATCTTCCAGGATTTAAAATAGCTCACCTGAAATTCCATCACCTCCACTAGCTTTGTTCGTAGTGATGCTTTCTAAGGCCCACTTGACTTCACATTCCAGGATGTCTGGCTCGAGATGAGTGATCACACCATCGTGATGATCTGGGTCGTGAAGATCTTTTTTGTACAGTTCTTCTGTGTATTCTTGCCACCTCTTCTTAATATCTTCTGCTTCTGTTAGGTCCCTACTATTTCTGTCCTTTGTTGAGCCCATCTTTGCATAAAATGTTCCCTTGGTATCTCTAATTTTGTTGAAGAGATCTCTAGTGTTTCCCATTCTGTTGTTTTCCTCTATTTCTTAGCAGAATGTAGGATTTAATAATTGGCTTCTGCCGCTGCTAAGTCGCTTCAGTCGTGTCCGACTCTGTGCGACCCCAGAGATGGCAGCCCACCAGGCTCCCCTGTCCCTGGGATTCTCCAGGCAAGAACTCTGGAGTGGGTTGCCATTTCCTTCTCCAATGCATGAAAATGAAAAGTGAAAGTGAAGTCGTTCAGTCGTGTCCGACTTCTAGCAACGCCATGGAGTGCAGCCTACCAGGCTCCTCCGTCCATGGGATTTTCCAGGCAAGAGTACTGGAGTGGGGTGCCAGTAATAATTGGCAGTCATATTATATTTTATTATCATTATAGTTAAGGCAAATGGGTGTATTCCACAGTTACATGATTTGACTTACACTTTGTCTTCATTTTGAGAAAAGGGATATTGTATTATACAAAGGAAATGGTACAATTTGAGAAAAATTCAGTTCACTAAAATGGCTGAATTTTAGAAATAACTTCCTTAGACACTAAAGTAAATCAAAATATGTTATTTTATATTTTAATGCTTTTTATTTAAAGTGATTGATATAATAAGATGAATACTTAATTTATGAAAAATGTTTGTCCAGCTATAACAGAATATTCTCATTTTAATATTCAAGCAACTTGATATTTGGTACAAATTACTAGTCATCTTTTGCTGTATGTTGAAAGACCATGCAGGTTATAATTAAGATGTATGTACCATTAAAATACAACTTTATAATTCAAAATTTGTTATCAATGAACTTAGTATCTCTTTTTTGTAATGAAGCTTCAAATCAATTAAAGATTTCAATTAATAAAAGATATTTGGAAAATCATCCAAAGAAGAAGTAATGCCATCTTCTTATTCATAGACTAATTAGAGATAAACCACATTTTCAGCTGCTTTCCTTAGACTGCATAGTTTTGAAACTTAATTTACTAATGAATTTGTGAATTTGTTCCTCAGTTAATGAAAAGAAATAGATAAAGCAGATACACATATTACTGATTGTTCTCTATTATGTGCTTAAATGTCAATGTCTTTCAGGGACTCCTGAGGATTACCCACGATTTTTTCATATGCATCCTAGGACTGCGGAACTTAGCCTCCTGGAGCCTATAAATAGAGACTTTCATCAGAAGTTTGATTTGGTTATTAAGGTAAATTTAACTAATTGCCTAATGTTCTTGTGTTCATAAATATAACTAATGTTCTAATGTTCTTGTGTTTATCAACAAATTCTGTAGAGACTACTGTAGGAGCTTTTATACTATAAAATGAAAATTAATTTGAACTGCAGTTAGTCAATTTTTCTTTAAAATGGTGAAGTGCAACAGTTGAGACTACATGGTGCTGCTTTTCTTTAACATAACTTTATATATTAAACTGCTATTCAAATACTGAATATTTTTGTGTGTATTAAATACCCTGATCAAAGTTGTATGATTTACATACTATTATGTATCACATCTTCTAACATTTAGTTTAGGTTTTGGTTTTTGGTTTTTATCTGTTTGTTTCGCCAAGTGGATTTAGCTTTTGACCACAAAGCTTAACCAATTAATATATTTTAAAAGTACCCGCATTTATATATACATTTTTTTTTATTTTAATGGGGGTTTCCCTGGCAACTCAGATGGTAAAGAATCAGGCTTCAATACAGGAGACCCAGGTTCAATCCCTAGGTTGGGAAGATCCCCTAGAGAAGGGAATGGCAACCCACTCCAGTAGTCTTGCCTGGAGAATTCCATGAACAGAGGAGCTTGTTACAGTACAGTCTATGTGATGGCAAACAGTCAGACACAACTGAGCAGCAATGTGTTATGCTTTATCTTGTTTGTCCAGAAATTATTTTAATATATGTCTCATTATTTCTTTAATCTGAAAGAGGATCCTAGACCACAAAAATTTTCAAAGCTAACGGAATCTATTTGGCTTACAGTTTTGGTTTAATATCTACTATATTGTAACAAAATCATTAAAAAGGTACTGTGGAAACCCACATGATGTGTTAGTTATTTCTTAAAGACTTTACTGAGAAGGTAAGATTTGAGCTGCCTAACAAAGGAGGAATATGAATTTACCAAGTAGAGATAGGGGCTAGGAGAAGAGCATTCTAAGTAAAAGAACAAATATAAGCAAGGACACACAGTAAGTCTAGTGTGTGTTGTCTGAGTTTTTCATGGCTGCACATACGAAAAATAGATATGCAGCCCCGTGACATTAAAAATGCTTTTAAAGGGTTAAAGGAAAGTAAGGGAAGGAAGCTTACTGAGCGTGTGTGTCTTATATGTTTTATGTACATTTTCCATTGAGTTGCAGTCACAATCTTAGTACTTTGCTTATTGGTACAAATATGAAAACTAAAGTTCAGATGGCAAGTGACTGAATCAGAATTACATCATTAATAAGCAGCAGGATTGAAATTCAAATTTAAATTTATCTAAGCAAAAGCCATACTGATTTTACTTCACTAAGATGCAGCTGCTTAGAAATGGTTGTCTGGGTTTAATTATGTAAGTGCAACTGCAAACAGTAATAGAGAGGTACATTTGATTTTAGCTCCAATTAGGATATATTTTGTTAGCCCAATTATATTACACACTCAGATTCTGTATTTGTTTACTGTTTCTTTGTCTGTGAAGAACGTGTATCTAGAAGGGGGATAAATCGTATAAGCTGATAAATCAAATACATCAACTGCTAACAGGAAGGAAATGTAAAACTCACTAACAAAGCACAGATTAAGGACATTTAAATTAATCTGGGGACTCAGGGAAGATTTTTTGGGGATTACCCCAAGCTAAATTTTGCTGTATTGGACAGATTTGGCTAATGAATAAAACTGGGAAATGTGTTTGAACATAAGGAAGAACAGAAGTGAAATCTTGGAGGCATGACATATCAGGCTACAAGTAGTTCACAGAGAAGTGAGGTATAGAGCAAAACCATGGAGAGAACCTTATGTTCAATTGCAATTTCCTGAGATTTCATTCAGTAGGAGTTTGGGAGCCATTCAACAAAGAAAGACTTCTTTTACCATTTGTGCGAAACAGTGATGGATGAGATTCACCTCGCACGATTTTATTTTAATTATCATTGGACTATATAAAACTACAAAATCTGTATCCATTGCCTCCTCTGGATCTACCTGGAGCCCTGTGGTGCTGTACTCTGTGGGACTTAAGAAATGACAAAGCACTGTTTTCAAACTGCCTCATTTGAAACCTGAAATCAATTATATTTTTTATTATCAAAGTCAGTTGTCCTGGTGTACCCAGGTATAGTGAAACTCAGTCCATCAATTATAGAAACAAAATCAATTGGAACAGACCACAGATCATTTTTTATGTTTTAATAACACTTTATATTATTAATGGAAATTTCTACAGACATTATTAGATTCAAATTATTGTTCTGTATGCATCCAAGGGGATAATAAGCAAAGGTATCAATCTGTGAGAATAATAATATGCCACCTGCTTGAATAATAGCTGAGTATTGTGTCTTTGTATAAGGATCCACTGAAATGCTACAATTTGGTAGTTCTCCTCTGTAGTAAGTCTTTCAATTTCTTCCCTTTTTCTTATTTTAATAATGCTTCATTTTCCATTGGTCATAATTTTTTTTTTTGGACTTGATCCCAATTTCTGTTTTTGAGGCTAAAGAAAAATAAAATGAAATATCCTTTTCTAGACTTTGAAGAAGAATTCTACTTTAAAAATCTGTATGCACATTTAACAGCCAGTAACTGTCACAAATAAGAGATTTGTCATCTTCATTTTATCTATTTCTGCCAGTGATTTATTCAGTATAGTGGTAAATAACAATGAAAGGTGAAGCTAGGAAGAAAAGGTGGAGTAGTTCACCAACTACAGAATATTAAAAGATTAAAATACATCTAATTCAAAGAGACAAAGATGTTTCTTTTCAAAACGAACATCCTATTTCAAATTTTACATAACTCCAGTAATTTAAGTATACTTTAAAATGAAATACACATTTTGAACAAGACTCATAGCCAGTCCTGGGTTTGCCCAGGACAGTTCACATTTATGCCTATTGTTCTTGTATAATTATTCATAACACTTCTTTCATCTTTAAAAGTGTCCCAGTTTGGATGAAAGGTTATGTGACCACCATTGTTATACAGCAAAAAACAACTATGCAATAGAAACATGAAAGCACGTTTTAGATTCTAGATGAAAATGAATTAATTCTTGCATGGAGTGTCTTAGCAAAATCCAGAGCATTCACTTTCATTATTATAAGTGCAGTGGTTTTAAAAAAAATATGAAATATATTTATATTTTTATACTTCATATATTTATACTCTGGGCATCTGAGGATCAAGTGAATTAATTATTAATAATTCACTGTCTCTCCGTTTTTGAAGCATGATTTTTTAAATTTAAATCTCTTTAATTAACAACTAATAACAAGGGTCATGATGCTATCACAAATATCATTGTATCATGGCCCTTCTGATTTTCATATTGTTGTTCATTGACCAACTTATATTGCATAGCAGGCTAACCTTTAACTTCCTTTCTCTCCATATAATGGACATAGTTAACACTAAGCTCTCATCAGTCACCATGTATACTTTCTGTGCCAACTATACTAAGCCACTTGCACTGTCCTAAATTCAGCATGTTCTTTCTAACTTCCAGGAATTTGCTTTTCTTCCTAAGTCATTTCTCTCTCTCTTTAAAAATCAACAGTCTAATTCACATTGATAACTCACTGATGCTTCAGATGCTAAGACAGTCAGTTCCTCTAGAAAAGCTTAGCCTCTGATTGGAAGTCCTTCCATGTGGTTGCTTTGATCAGTCTACAGGATTTGCCTGTTTATTTTCTCTTGATCTTTATAGGAGGGCAGGCAGATTGTATTAAATAATATATTTCTTCAACATTGTGGCCCAAGGCCATACCCCTGTCCATGTATGGCGTATAGAAACTGCTCAATAAATATTTCTTATAATGGTTTTCTCCCTGGCACATAAATAATTTAAGGCTGCTGGATATGGTACTGCATCTTCATTGCATTTAAATACATACATTTCAGAGTGTATGTATTGGACAGATTTTATTCTTTATCTGTCCAGAATAGAAATTCAATGAACTTCTCCAATAAATTAAATCCCTGGTGGTGGGGGGAAGCTATATCTGTATTAAGACAGTTTGGTGGCTCAGATGGCAAAGAATCTGGCTGAAATGTGGGATACTTGGGTTTGATCCCTGGGTTGGGAAGATCCCCTGGAAAAGGGTATGGCTACCCACTCTAGTATTCTTGCCTGGAGAATCTCATGCACAGAGGAGTCTGGCAGGCTATACTCCATGGGTTTGCAGAGTCAGACATGACTGAGTGACTAGCACTTAAAAGCTATTTATGACTGTATATAAATAAGCAAACAATCCTCCTTCTAAAAATATTATACATATATATATATATATATATAACACAAATATATACATTTTATGCATACCGAGAAGGCAATGGCACCCCACTCCAGTACTCTTGCCTGGAAAATCCCATGGACAGAGGAGCCTGGAAAGCTGCAGTCCATGGGGTCGCTGAGGGTCGGACATGACTGAGCGACTTCCCTTTCCGTTTCACGCATTGGAGAAGGAAATGGCAACCGACTCCAGTGTTCTTGCCTGGAGAATCCCAAGGACGGGGGAGCCTAGTGGGCTGCCGTCTCTGGGGTCGCACAGAGTAGGACACGACTTGGCAGCAGTAGCAGCAGCATACATATATATATGTATGTATTACACAGAAAATGAGCCACAGAATTGAAACTGATAAGCTTAAATAGTGGAGTTAATATGCCAGTTCTCCTGGTGAGTTATATTGCTTTAGTAATTTGAGAGTCAAGGGAAATAGCATACAAGAGATGACTGAGGTCTAAAAGAACAGCCACTACAACTCTTGATCCTGCTCGTGAATGTCTAATAGTACAAATCTAGAAAATATTTGTCCTCTATTTGAATAATAATATTGATTATACTTTACTTCGCAGGAGTTCAGTGGGAAACTAGGATTCACTGTCCTTAAGCCATATGACATTTGCTAGTTTTTCAGTTTGCGAAATCCTTTCTGAGTGCTCATTAGGGGCCTGACATTTTGCTTGGTGTTGAGGAGACAGAAATGTATGAAAGTGCTGCCTCAAGGAAGTCACAAGTATGAAAATTATGCTTTTAGACGTATATCCCTTCTGATTTCTACATCGATATGTCCGATTACTGGCTGGACAACTGCCCCTAGTGTTTTGTAGTTGAATCAAATTAAGGATGTAGTAAACTGCCTATCCTTTGAAACCTCGTCTTCTCTCTTTCGATTAATAATATGACAATCAACCTGTCACCCAAGCTAGGAGTTCCCAGTACTTCTGAGACACCAGATCCCGTATGGACCTACCCAGTCACTTTTCAAGTCCTATCCAGAATTTCTCTTAAATGCCTCCCCAACTTTCCATGCCGCCTGCAGTTCTCTGCGTTTCATCCTCATGGCCCATAGTCTCACACAAGTGATCTCTATGGTTTTAGTCTCTTTTTCTTGCATCCCGCCTATCTCCCCATATTGCCAATAGGTATTGCTAAAGTAAAAATTAGCCCAGGCTGCTCCATATTGCCTTCAAGCCAATCAAAACATTGCCTACTACGTGAATTTCCAACAGAAAAACTCTGCTGATTTTAAAGATCAGGTACTGGAGGCAGACAGGAAGTCACAGATCATTAGTCATCACTTCTCAAAATAAAAAGGATGACATCTCCCATGAACATGAGAGACCTATCAAAATTCATAAAATCTGTTATAGAGATTGTGAAATATAAGTTGCTATCTTTCTATTATGGTGTATGTATTGTCAGCTTGTCAAAAGAAAGAGAGAAATTAAGAAGAGAGAAGAAAACCTTAGATGCTCTCTTTGGGAAGGATTGAATAAGGACTTTCAATGAGCCAGGATTAAGACAAGGAAAAAAAAAAAATCAGAGCTGATGTTGCCTAGCCATAGGAAGAAAGACAAATTCCATGAATAACATACTTTCATAATTCTGGAAATATTCTAGCTATATATGGCACTCCCTATTCTTACAGATTCCTGTTGAATGAATAAATTACACACATATCCTACATCTTAGTTTAGCAGTTAAGTGAAAAGTAAGCTCTCTTTCTCTGCCCAATAGCAAAATCTATATGGTAAGGAAGTTTAAGGACATTAAGAGTGAAAGTCCTAGATACTTTTAGGAAACATATCCCACAGAAATTTCAGGTATTATTCCTTATCAGTAATAAAATAACAACCCCTCCATAGATGTCTCTAGGAATAATACACTTTCAGAAATCCACTGACATATTTAATACATTTGCTAGATACTGATCTTTAAATTTTATGTTCTACTTTTTCCAATCTAGTAATTATCACATAACATCATTTTTATTTCCTAATAAAGAACACTGTATCCTTTTATTTACTACCGATTGTTCATATTTTAAAAAATTCTAAGTACTAAGCTAAATCAATTACTATATCAGTTATGAAAATCAATACAAGGAAAGAATATATGATGTCCTCTTTCTCATGTTGTTATTCATCCAGCTGGGTTAGTTAGAACAGATACAGAATATTGCATCTGAAGATAGTGGCTGTCCAAATGTGCAAGCTGAGAAAAGACACACAGAGGTTATATTTTACTTGGCCTTTTTTCTTCTTCAGAAGGTGACCTGCAACTCTTCGGAAAAAGAAAAGCAGTTTATCCATTCTCGTCACAGTCCCTTGAATTTGGCAAGGCCTTCTTGTCTGCAAAGGTCACTGAATACAACAGCAAGTCTAAATATTGTAAAAATGTTCACATGAAAGCCTCTTTCTGAGAAGTCCTTGCCATATCTCCCCACGACACAGCCCTTCACACACAGAAACTACCTTAACCCTCCTACATGGTAATCCACAAGTAACTTTTTTCATAGTTTTTGATTGCTGTATAAGAAATAGAACTAAAAAGTTATATCTAAAAACTTGAAAGCTAAACAATTTTTCTCACTAGTTTTTTTTTTTTTTGTCTTTCTTTTTTCCCCTAAAGAATGGACTAGTACATAGAAGAAACTCTCACACATTACTTTCTAGATTCTGAGAAATAACCCACACAGATATAGATTTTTTGATATTGATGATTTTTTAAAATTCAAATTTTCCAGATGGTCTATTCCAGTCAGCCACATCACAGAAACACCTTAGGAGAGGTATCTCCAAGTGGAAAGAATAGTCTGTGGAAATGAAATCAGAATCCAGCCTAGACTTTCACTGAATGGGAAAGTGTAATACAGGGAAAAATAAGGGGAAGACAGCATGAGTGAGAAGCACTCCAGAAAAATGTTACTACACAATGATGATCATAATTTTGTCACTGCCTGGCCTTGCTATTTATGGCCAAGATGATTCTCATGTTCAACTATCAGCCAAATAGTCTGATATATTTGTGCTTAGTGGGAGTTTTCTGAATCTGTGATCCTCCCAAGAGCAACTGGATTTTCTTCTTTAAATCATTCAAAATTGCTTTAGTCATTCCAGTGTCAGTTTATATCTCAAAATCTAAGCAAATAGAAGGATTTTTATTACTGAAAATTATACAGAAGCTCCAAGAATTCATGTTTTCATTGTGATAAATTATAAACACAGTGGGCAAATTCTCACATCAAAGGAAGATGAAATATACTTCACTTTAAAAATATTTTCTAGATGGAAAATGTGTGAATATGATTTTGTTGTTATACTATAAACCCCTCGAGAGTGTGTTATTCACAGTCTTCCTGGTAAAGATCTTTTCTTTTTTGTCAAATAGGAAATGTATTTATTTCCAAACAAGAATGCACTCCTTTACTATATTTGTGACATTACAAACAAATCAATCATAAAATATACAAAACAACACTGTGTGTTTTATCTGATAAAATATTTCAGTTTTTAAAGTACTCAAATATTTTTAATAATTGTTATAAATAGGCTCTTTTTATGTAATACAGTAGTCTTTATTTTAATTCTGTAATTTTTAGAGTAGTGAAGTCTAAATAAAAGTAATTTCTTAGGTTTTAAAGCAATGTAATTTTATAAGAAAGGCCAAGAAGCAATAGTATACGCTTGTTTTAAACTATTAATTAGTTGGCAATATTAATATGATCTTTGATCTGAGGGCTTCTCAGGTGGTACTAGTGGTAAAGAGTCCCCCTGCCAATGAGGAGACATAAGAGATACGGGTTCAGTTCTTGGGTCAGGAAGATCCCCTGGAGGAGGTCATGACAACATACTCCAGTATTCTTACCTGGAGAATCCCACAAACAGAGAAGCCTGGCACACTATAGTCCATAGGGTTGCAGAGTCAGACAGAATGAAAGCAACTTAGCATGCATGCATACTAGAGATCATGGAATCTTACCTTGCTTGCCACCAACCAGCAGGGAAAATAGCTATCTTCATTTTCAGTCCTCTGGTTCAGGGAGCTAGGAGGTTATCAATGTTTGCTTGTTTTGATAATGAAAATTAGGTAGTTTGTATGTCTTAATGGTTTGCCCTTCAAAGTAACTAAATAGTATATTTTTTATACTTCTGTTTTGGCTTTAGTTTTACTTTGGTTTCATTCCTGAAAATGAGACTCATGCCCAGAAATTCGCCAAGTAAAACCTAGCTTTTAAACATAATGTTTAACTTGTAACTATAGGCTTTGTAGATATAAATAAGTTTATCTTATGGGATTAGGTGATTTTTTAAATACTACCGTGACCTGCTTTTTCATGCTTCTCATCTCATTCACTAGCAACTACAGAGGAGCAGACTATGTCAGACTTTTTAGAATTCCTATTTTTATTACACAGAAGAAGAGATGATTGGATGAAAGGTTTCATGTATGAGCCCTCTAAAGAGAAAAGCATAATAATATTAAATTAACTGGCATAGTTTAACTGTAATTCTACCTGGAGTATCTATTAACTTTCTCTCCTTCCATTAGTCTTACATTTGGATATTCATTTACATTCTGCAAATTAAGATAATCATGCACCAATTCAGTTCAGTTCAGTCCAGTTGCTCAGTCGTGTCCAACTCTTTGCGACCCCATGAATCGCAGCACGCCAGGCCTCCCTGTCCATCACCAACTCCCGGAGTTCACTCAGACTCAAGTCCATCAAGTCCATGATGCCATCCAGCCATCTCATCCTCTGTCGTCCCCTTCTCCTCCTGCCCCCAATCCCTCCCAGCATCAAAGTCTTTTCCAACGAGTCAACACTTCACATGAGGTGCTCAAAGTACTGGATTTCAGCTTCATCATTCCTTCCAAAGAAATCCCAGGACTGAACTCCTTTAGAATGGACTGGTTGGATCTCCTTGCAGTCCAAAGGACTCTCAACAGTCTTCTCCAACACCACAGTTCAGAAGCATCAATTCTTCAGTGCTCAGCTTTCTTCATCATCCAACTCTCACATCCATACATGACTACTGGAAAAACCATAGCCTTGACCTTTGTTGGCAAAGTAATGTCTCTGCTTTTGAATATGCTATCTAGGTTGGTCATAACTTTCCTTCCAAGGAGTAAGCATCTTTTATAGCTTCTCATAAATCAGGAGACCTGAGTCTGGGCCCTACTCTGTATGGGACTTAGATGTGGTGTGGCCTTTAACATAAAACTAACCTTTTGGTTTTTTCATCAACATGAAAGTATATATTTTCACATTTAGAGGGGCAAAATAATATAGAGATTAAGAATGTGGACTTTGGAGACAGCAACCTAGTTGGCACATCTGAAATACCCCGAAGAGGGCAAAATATATAGTAGAAATCCAAAAATAGTAGTCATATTAACAGCAAACTAAACTTAGAGAAATAACAGAAACAGCCTTTACACGTTGTTTTTAAAGATATGGGGAAATCAATTGTCTCCATAGATCTAATTTAGTTATTTTCCTCTTTTTGTTGGATCATTTTGTTTCCATTATGCAAATAATAGATGTTTTCCTGCCTTCACAGCTGGCAGTAAAAATTAGCAGCATATGAGTTGAATGTAAAGTAAAATTTTTCATTATTATATAGTTTGCTTTTTGTTTTCCCCTCACCATCCATAAATTGTGTATGTGTATTAGAAAAAGGGGGAAAATTATAAATGTGTTACTTTTCATAGCATTACTAGTGTGTCCAGGATATAACATAATGACTTTCAGAACAATTAGAAACACAATAAAAGGAGAGAGAAAACGTCTTGTTCCAAATGACTTGTGCCTATAAACTGTTCCTGCTTCTTCAATCAGATAAAGGTCATTGAGTTGGAACCCCATATGGACCAATTAGTTTCCTACAGTGAAAGGTGATATTTTCTAGTCAGGGACTGTACCTTTTACCCCGGTCAGCTGTGTCCAGAAAGCCTGCTCTAAGTCACAGGGGGAATTTCTAGAATATCCAAGTCTCAGCACAAATTAATCACAACAGCTGGATACAGAAAGAACTTATCTAGGCTGGTGGTGTCAGGAACACATATGGTTATGAGAGAAGGATACAATGTTACATAAAAGGTTGCACATTATTTCCAGTACTATTGTCTTTAATGCAGAGCAGGGGCTTATAAACATTTTATGCACAGAAACATTCTGGCAATCTGCTCTCAGATGAAAATTCAAAATCAGAAAATAAATTGCATAACATTATAAAGGAAATCTAATATATTGAAATAGTTATGAAAATGGTAACAAACAAAGAAAAGTAGTGTTTCTTCTAAATCTATTCTTTATATAAGATTAACAATGGGTTTATTAATTATCATAATTTCATTGTTATAATTAGCATAAATGTATTTAAAATATCTAATAATAATGTGAAGTGACTTTTCCTGGTGCAAACTTACTGATACTACCAAGCATCTCTGTGATTTGTCACCTGCCCTCCAATGAATACAATTGGTAAATTACAAGAGAAAAAAGAGAAAATTAACTTCTAGAGGCTCAGTGGTGAAGATAAGGGAGATGTTGAGGACAGGGAAGCCTGGCGTGCGGAAGTCCATGGAGTTGCAAAGAGGATATGACTGAGCGACTGAACAAAGACAAAATGAGACCTGATATTAAATAGAGATATGTATCAAACTGCTTATAAACGTTCATGGCCAAATGCCACTGTATTCCATAGGAAAGCACTATAGGATTTAAAAGAAAAGATTTAACTTCAACTCTTACATGGTTTCAAGATACAACTACTGCAAAAATGGAGGAAACATATCAATAAAAATTATAACAGAATTTGAATCTATTTTGAAATATATATATAACACATCTCTTGGTATATGTATGGAACTAAATTATGTCAACGATTACTTCTGAAGTTTTGAGAAGATTTTATAGAAGTCAGTTGTGATAAAATCTTCCCTTATAAAATATCCGGATAGACATATAGTAAGATGCTTAAAAACAAACAAAAAAAACAGGATGTCAAGAGCTGATGTTAAAGGTTGGTGTTCACCCATTTATAACATGTGTGTGGAGATTATCTAGTAAAATTTATTGGAAACAAATTGTCATCAATTTCTTAATAGCTGAAAAAGTTAAAAAAAAAAGTTCCCAATTCAGGAACATTTATTTTACCTGAATAGCATCTTTATGGTTAACTAATATTTAAATTTCTACTGCTACTAAAAATAAATATTGTATTTAAATTGTCTATGTCCTGTATAAGGGTTTTTTGAAGACTTTCCATGGGCAACAAATGTAGACTTAATCTGTTAAATTTATGTAGAATTTTGAATTATTTGAGGATTTAATTATTAGTGAGGAATAAGACATGAAAAAGACAAAAATAAAAACAACAGGTTTTCTGAGTTATGAATCTTTTTCTCTGTCTTTTACTTAAATATTTTAGCAGCAATTCAGTCAAATGTGTTTACTTCGTGATTTTCTAACTATTTCAGTTCAGTTCAATTCAGTCGCTCAGTCATGTCCGACTCTTTGCGACCCCATGAATCACAGCACGCCAGGCCTCCCTGTCCATCACCAACTCCCGGAGTCTACCCAAACCTATGTCCATTGAGTTGGTGATGCCATCCAGCCATCTCATCCTCTTTTGTCCCTTTTTCCTCCTGCCCCCAATCCTTCCCAGCATTAGGGTTTTTTTCCAGTGAGTCAACTCTTTGCATGAGGTGGTCAAATTATTGGATTTCAGCTTCAACATCAGTCCTTCCAATGAACACCCAGGACTGATCTCCTTTAGCATGGACTGATTGGATCTTCTAACTATTTAAGCACTGTTATTTCTCCTAGTAATGTGCAATCACAGATAATGAAAGTTCATTGCAGTCATTTCTTTTTTCTTTTTTTGAAATATACACTGGGTTGGAGGACAGGAATGCAAAAACGGATGAAGCCTCTCTGGACTTCCATCTCCTTGTGTTTTCCAATGGTTCTTTTACTGTAAAGCGGTTCTTTCTGTAAAGATACCAGTTGAAAACATAATCCTTATATATATAGTATGAAAAATGGCACTCTAAAAGGATTCCATAACATTCAATCTTTTAATCTTTTTTCTTTTTTTTTTACTTTGTTTTAGGCTGAACAGGACAATGGTCATCCTCTTCCCGCTTTTGCCAGTCTACATATTGAAATACTGGATGAAAACAATCAGAGCCCGTATTTCACAATGCCTAGTTATCAAGGCTATATTCTGGAATCTGCTCCAGTGGGAGCAACTATTTCTGACAGTCTGAATTTGACCACCCCTCTAAGAATTGTAGCTCTGGACAAGGATATAGAAGATGTAAGTTAAATATGATTTTTGCTCTTATTTTGTTAATGGATCTCTTGGTATATGTATGCCAGTAGGAGGTATAATAAAGATATAATTGCATGAGTTATAGAATAGATAAAAAAGTCAGCATAAATGAAAATCTTAGTGTTTTAACTCAGTTCCCTATCAAGGTTATGATAAAAGAAAATACTGTTTGACTCAGCAACTGTTCTTTTTCAGTTTACAGATATTCAGTAGAAAGAAGGAAATTAATGTTTCACTTGACGTTTGCTAAAGTACCAGAACAATCTTTTCAATTAACATGTGTTGAAAACTACATTATTACTGATAGGGAAAAAATAATGGCATTATACAATAAGAATAAAAATCATGAAAGCAGCTCTGGGATGCAATTTGGGAGACTTTTCTGAGATTTATGCTACTAAAGAAAACACTTTTGGGGGCAGCTGACTGCCTCACACTTCTGCCAGTGACTGTTGTGATGCTAACACTCTTCCACTCCCTGCATGATTGTCCGCTGTTTTTCTGGTACTGACACTTGCTAAAGCCGTGGGAAATTGTCCAAACTGAACAGATCAGAGTATTTTACCTCCTTCGCTACAGCGACTGCTACAAAGAATGGACAGAAAATCTTTACCAGTCCAATCTAAGTCCAACCAGAGGTAGAAAGGGGAAAAAAAAAAAGAGGAATTGGAAGGCTGTGGCATCGTGTATTAAAGTGAGAATCTGTACTCTTTGTAGCCCAGTTTGCTGACATCATGGAGAAATCTCATTGTCAGTGGGAGAGAATGAAGTCTGACAGAGACGCACAGAGAGGAGTCCTTCCTGAGTCCCCATTCTTTAGGTTACAACGTCCCCAGATTTATACTAATTCTTAAAGATTTTCAGTTTATTCTCTAACCTACCACATTATTACCCAACGTATCTTTTCTTAACATACATTTCTGTCGCTTGCAACTTAAAAAATTCCAACTTAGCAATTTCTCCCATCAATAGCATCTAATAAAACTTTGTGATGGTGGAAATATTTTGTAGCTATGCTGCCCACCACAGTAGCCACTAACCCTGTGTTGCTATGGAGCTCTGGAAATGTAACTAGACTGAAAGTGAAGTCGCTCAAGTCTTTCCGACTCTTAGCAACCCCATGGACTGCAGCCTACCAGGCTCCTTCATCCATGGGGTTTTCCAGGCAAGAGTACTGGAGTGGGGTGTCATTGCCTGGACTATTTGGGCACAAATTGCTTTTCCATTTCCTGCCCTCCTGGAAACCAACAAGATGGTAGGACAGATAAGTGTGGGCTAAAATTTTCCAGAAGAACAGTGTATAGTGGGGAGAAAAGGAAAAATTGAAACAAGGAGTATTCTGGAATTGGAGGATGATAAACAGGCTACTAAGACCAGAGAATGAAGTAAGTCGTTGGGAATTCTGGCCATATTTCTCATTTAGGTCCATCCTCTTCAGTCCACAGAATATTAAACGTAGTTTAATCCCACTTCCTATACTATGTGAAATGTTCTGTTAAAGTCCCTTCTTCAGGAATGATTTTCCACTTCATTGTGCCACTCCAGCTTGAAACATAGGAGCTGTATTTGGTTTCTATTTACTTGAGACAAAATACTAAATGAATAAAATATTAGATGAAAAGATTTTACTTCTAGAGTGAATTCCTTTACTTTTTAGCAGCAAATATATCACCTTATGGGCTTCCCTGGTAACTCATCTGGTGAAAAATCCGCCTGCAATGCAGAGGACCCTGGTTCGATTCCTGGGTCAGGAAGATCTGCTAGAGAAGGGATAGGCTATCCACTTCAGTATTCCTAGGCTTCCTAGGTGGTTCAGATGGTAAAGAATCTGCCTGCAATGCAGGAGACAGGGGTTTGATCCCTAGGTTGGGAAGATCCCGTGGAGAAGGGAACAATTACCCTTCCAGTACTCTGGCTTGGAGAATTCCATGGAGAGTCAGACACGACTGAGCGACTTTCACTTTCACTTTGAGACAATTAAGAAATCTTTAAAATCTTCCTGTTTCGTCCTCTGAATATTTTCTGACTCTCTTTTCTCTCCACTCTTACAGCCTATTTGTCTTTTATTAAAATTGCCTCCTCATCTTCTAATTTTTTTATTCTTACTCAGATCCATCTTTCACTCAGCTACTACAGTTATTTATTCAAAGTTCAAATCTGACTATATCAGACCTCTGTGTAGTATGCTTTCATGACTTCGCTGCATGAAATTCTTTGCAGAAGAAATTTCAAGCTCATGTGCATGGCTTTCTCTTACTTGATATCTGAACATTTTCTAAAACGTCCTGCTTCCATCTATTTACATTTAGCAAATATTTATAGTTTCTTTTACTTATTTATTTTTAAACTTTTCATTCATTTTTGGCTGCACTGGATCTTACTTATTGCCCGTGGGCTTTCTCTAGTTGCAGTGAGCAAGGGCTAGTCTTTAGTTGTGGCACATGAGCTTCTCATTAAGGTGGGTTATCTTGTTGTGGGGCACAGGCTCTTAGGCATGTGGGCTTCAGTAGTTGCAACACGCAGGCTCAGAAATTGAGGCAGAAGGGCACGATCTTTAGTTGTGGAACACCGGTTTAGTTGTGGCACACCGGTTTAGTTGCCTCCTCACATGTGGGATCTTGCTGCACTAGGGATCAAACTTGTGTCTTCTGCATTAGCAGGCGGATTCTTAACCACTGGACCACCAGGGAAGTACTGCTTGTAGTTTCTTGAGTTACACCAAACTGCTGTGTATCTACAGCAGGCAATGGCACCCCACTCCAGTACTCTTGCCTGGAAAATCCCATGGGCCGAGGAGCCTGGTAGGCTGCAGTCCGTGGGGTTGTGAAGAGTCGGACACGACTGAGCGACTTCCCTTTCACTCTCATGCACTGGAGAAGGAAATGGCAGCCCACTCCAGTGTTCTTGCCTGGTGAAGCCCAGGGACAGGGGAGCCTGGTAGGTTACTGTCTATGGGGTCTCACAGAGTCGGACACGACTGAAGCGACTTAGCAGCAGCAGCAGCTGTGTATCTAATTACCTTTTGTTTGTTACTTTTTCTTTTTTGAATCTTTCATCTTCCATTACACAACTTAGTTTGGATAACTTATGCTCAGTGTTTGAAATTTAGCTCAGACATTGTCTCATTTGGGACTTCCCAGGTAGCACTAGTGGTAAAGACCCTGCCTGCCAGTGCAGGAAACTTAAGAGATGTGGGTTTGCCCCCTAGGTTGGGAAGATTCCCTGGAGGAGGGCATTGCAATCCACTCCAGTATCCTTGCCTGGAGAGTCCCATGGACAGAAAAAAGCCTGGTGGGCTACAGTCCATAGGGCCACCAAGAGTCAGACATGACGGAAGCAACTTAGCATGCACACATTGTCTCACTTAAGAATCTTTTCTAGATTATGATTCTCTGTTGAGTTGCATATCTCTTTCTGGTGAATTTCTCTGAAGTTCTGTTTACATCATTGCATGTGTCTTTTTCCATCATTGAATTTAAATCCGTTGAGGATAGATCCTAAATCTTAATAACTTTTGTATCCTAAAGATCTTACACTGTTCCCAGAACTTAGTATGTTCTAGCAATTGTTTAGTGAACTAGTAAGTCCAAGCATGAGTAAAGGAATGAGAATATCTTGATATATGTATCAACAATTCTACTGATGTTGAATCAACTGTTTCCGAGCATGGCCCATTCCATGGTTAGACAACTAATTCCTAGAAAGCTCTTTATCACATTAAGTTGAAACCAGCATTCTTGTAACTAAGCTATTATTCTTTATATCTTCCATTAGCCAATATACAGTATAAATCTATAGACTAGTCACTGATATGTTTGAAGATGAATTTACGTGCTTCTGAATCAGAGTTTTCCCTCAAGCCAAGTTTTCTTTGTTTCTCAAAAGTAAAACACATTTATTGTTAGGCTATTTTAAGATCTATATTAACAAAAGAAAACTTAAAGGCCTTTTTAGTTTGCAGGCAAGAATTTTACTACATGATAAATTCTAGCAGTTTTTGAATGTCAATATTCATGAATTTAATCAGCATAGGGATAAAGGAGTTAAGAATAAAAACAAAGACACATCACCTCATATAGGTATTACCAAAAAGAAAGAAGATAAAGCATCAGGCATGAAGAGAAGTGGCCATTGCAGGAGTTGGTTTTCTTGAGCACAGCTATGCCACAGGCTAGATGCCAAGAAGGAAACAGACTTAGGTCTGTTTGTCCAAAAATTAAGTTGTTTTATCTGTTCAATTCATTAGAAAATAAGACAAAATTTTAGGAACTAGTAGCAGAGATTGGTGATTTGTAGTGTTATTAGCATGTAGATGTTGAGTCAGAAGGAATCTTGCTGCTACTGCTAAGTCACTTCAGTCGTGTTGGACTCTGTGCGACCCCATAGACGGCAGCCCACCAGGGTCCCCCATCCCTGGGATTCTCCAGGCAAGAACACTGGAGTGAGTTGCCATTTCCTTCTCCAATGCATGAAAGTGAAAAGTGAAAGTGAAGTCGCTCAGTCGTGCCCAACTCTTAGCGACCCCATGGACTGCGGCCCACCAGTCTCCGTCCATGGGATTTTCCAGGCAAGAGTACTGGAGTGGGGTGCCATCGCCTTCTCCGAAGGAATTTCAAGTCACATGAAAAGTGTAAAACATGTAGACAACAATATTTGTGCTAATGTTCCTTCTTATAGATATATAGATACCAACATACACATATATGTATGAAATCTATGTATGTATGTAATATACATATGAATTACATTTATGATTTT
Source organism: Ovis aries (assembly GCF_016772045.2). Taxonomy (NCBI): domain Eukaryota; kingdom Metazoa; phylum Chordata; class Mammalia; order Artiodactyla; family Bovidae; genus Ovis; species Ovis aries. The sequence continues at coordinate 4,948,293 of NC_056075.1, forward strand.
TTTAACCATTCTTACCTCATAGTTTTATAATAGTCCAGAATATACATAAAGCAAGTACTGCACAAGAGGCATGTCTGGAACCACCAGATTTTCTTTGACAGAACCACTAAAATTGCTTATTGAATTCTAGGTATTAAAAAAAAAGAATAATAATCAATAGAGGTTATGCTTTAGCTTTCAGAAAAGCAGTGATCCATTTATAATTCCAAATCAATTTTCATCCCTATATAGTGCTACTGTTTCAAAATAAAGGTATCCTTGAAATTTAATACATTATACTTTCAATGGTATAATGTCTATATATAGTTTATAAATATTGCTATACTATCATACATATGTTATGATGTATCAAAACATTAGGGAAAAATACACCTTCAAAAAAGTTTTTAGTTTAAATGAACTGGAAAATGGTTTTTGTTTGTTTGTTTGGAGGTTTGTTGGCTTTTTACTAGTTATACTTGTTTGTCATAAATATATCTGTGGTCATTTACATTTGCAGTTTTTCATTTAATGTTTAATTTGCATATAGGTTCTGCCGGGTGGTGTTCCTGTAGGTACTAGTTGTTAATTTTGTGGTTTTTTTGTTGTTGTTGTTAATTGCCGTGATTCACTTCCTTGTTCTTTTTTGTTCTACTAAAGTAAAACTAGAGAATTACTTATCATTTATTAAAATTATTAAGATATATACGCAATCTAAACTTATTTACATATTATTGGTAATAGTGGTATGAAATTGTGTAGAATTCAAACTGCATGTAAACTCAAAGATTATGTAATTATTTTTTTAAATTCATGAACCATTAATAATTCATCATATTCTTTCAAAGATCCTAATGTGAGGGTTGAACCCTTTAAACAAGGTACTTCTGAAAACTACTGTCAACCTATTCAAGTTGACAGATGAGATTAATTTTTTTGTCATTTTCTTGCTATGCTTTATAATTATTATGTATGCACATAAGTATGCAGTTATATATATGTATATATTTATATATATGTAAATATATATATCTGTGTTGTGTGTGCATATATATGAGGATACATATTATCTTGTGTGTGCATGAATTTGTTATATCATATTTTGAGTCTCATTGGAAACCGAAAATTGGTTTTAAATCCAATAGACTCTCATATTTGAATATATTTCTTCTTGTGGTAGGATTTTTAAATTTTACATTTATGTGTTAGTTTACCTTTGTGTTTGTGTATGTGCTTACTTTTGCATTAATTCTATTTGTGCTGTGAATAAATATTGGAGTTTATTTTGTCCTCCCAGAAAATAATACACAAATCAACAAACTAATATATTGTGCTTTTGGTGTCTACGGAATGTATACTTTAGAGTAAACTAATATTACTGTTCACTGGGAAAAAGTTATTGTAATAATCAGCCTTATGTGAATATTATGATCTAGAAAACTAATATTTACTTTAAATAAATTAATCGAGATACGGACTACATAAAACCTACACTGTCCCTATCGGAATAATAAAGCAGAGTATTCTCTTCCATTTACATTCATTGCACACCACACCTGAAACTAGGGTTATCATTACAAATGAATCTAAGGTGTTAAACTTTGAGAGACACTGGATGATTGTCAGCTAAAGGCTCATTTACCCATAGCATCTATGCATGCTTCATACATATATAGATTTTAAAAGGTTACTGTTTTGAATATTAATTAGCTTCAAAAGTTACATTTTAACCAAAAATTCACTGTGCAAGGCAGATTGGAATAAGCTGTACCATGCCATGTACAATGTTAACATTATGCATTATGTTATATGCATATTTTTACATAAAACTGTAGTTCTGGGAAATGATATTTTAGTATTCTAGCTAGTTATTACAAAAGCACTTGAAATAGAGACAATTAAATTATCAAAAATTATTTAGTATTTCTTATTATCAAATATGAGAGAGCCTGTTTATGAAGTCCTGGTGTGTATGTTATCTTCAAATGGGAAGCACTTGATGATGAAAATCTTGTTGCTTTCATAAATACATGAAATAGTGTGGTTTGTGACACAATCATACCACAGTCACACATACATGCACTAGTTTGCAACCCAGCACTCATTACAGTATTGCATGATCACAGCACCTGACATAAAAATTGCTTAAAATGTGGCGAGTATGTGAATGAATATATCTAACAAATTTACTAACAGAGGTTACAGTTGAAAGGAAGAAGAGACAGTGAGAGAGGGTTAGTTATAAAGGAAATAAAGAATGACTGATGGGTTTGAATGAACAAAAAGAAGTAAACATTTGGCGAGCAAATCATGTAGCAAAACTTGCCCTACTTAGATTATTTACAGTGTAAATATATGAGTTAAAGACGCTATATTTGTAGGTGTCATTGTTGGTACAGTCAGAGAACAGAAAAAAACTGTGTGAATTTAAAAGTCTAGTGATTTTACCTTGACAGGTAAACACTAAAAAAGAGCAGTTATTTGTATTTATTGAGTTTTCCTTTCACTGAAAATGCATGCTAACTAAAATTTGTGATCATTTAAAAATAATTGAATTTATTACAATTGGCTCTAAAATATAATAAGAATCCCCAAAATGTGGTTTAAAGTATGTTTAATATGCATTTTACAGATTACCTTTTAAAATAATTTTTTTTAATTTTTATTTTTACTTTATTTTACTTTACAATACTGTATTGGTTTTGCCATACATTGACATGAATCCACCACGGGTGTACATGCGATCCCAAACATGAACCCCCCTCCCACCTCCCCCCCCACAACATCCCTCTGGGTCATCCCCGTGCACCAGCCCCAAGCATGCTGTATCCTGCATCGGACATAGACTGGTGATTCAATTCTTACGTGATAGTATACATGTTTCAATGCCATTCTCCGAAATCATCCCACCCCCTCCCTCTCCATAGGCAAAACACTCTCCGACATAGATCACAGCAGGATCCTCTATGATCCACCTCCCAGAATTCTGGAAATAAAATAATTTTAAATAACATATTTGATTTAACCAAATACTCCAGCCATGCTTCCTATCCATGCTGAGCTGCTGAGATTATGACACTAAAATGAAAACAACTGAAGTGTCCCCTAGAATATAATGTCAGTGCAATGCTTCTTTTTCCAACTGTTAACAACTTTGATTATTTTATAATAAATGGATTAATGGAAAATTATTTTCTATAGCATTGTTTTAATATTCCAAGATAAATATAGCACACTGACCTCATGTCAAAATTGTGGACAAGAAAGCTGCCATGATATGGCTAAGTAATATCTCCTAATGAGGTACTATAAACACATAACATGTCAGGTTCAAATGAAACTATTCACTCCAAGGCTACTTGAAATATAAACATATTGAAACTTTAGGTAGATATAAAGTGTCTGTGGGTGAAGTTATGCACACCTTTTAATATAGCAGCATGCATTTCAACTTTCTCACTTCTACATAGAAATTTTTTTTAATGGGAGTTTCTAATTTTTTTTAATCAACAATATGTTTAACAATTCCAGACTGTCTACTCTGCCCTCAGCCTTTGATGTTATCTGATAGAAAAGTAACCTGTGATTTTAAATCACCGTTCACCCCATAATATTTTTAAAGCTGCCATAATTTGTGAAACACATTACCTCCTTGCTTGTTCTTATTTTTTATACCCTTCCTGATAGTCTGCATCCTCTCAATAACCCCCTTTTGTTCACTGCACCTTCCTTCCTTTTCCACTGTGCGGATACCAATCCAAGCCTTCCCATTTTATGTCTTCGTTCTTCCTCTGAATTGCAGATATTAATACGTTATCTTTCAGAGATGGCAGTAAGATTGAGAAGGATTTCCACTGCCTAGTTAATTACCTGTGTTTTGAACTTTTGCAATCAGTTTCATTTTATGTATATGTCATTTTTTACTAAACCTTTTTATCAGACACGTGTCAATTCAAATATTTGAATTTAATCATCAGAAATATTTTAATCAAAATAAATATTATGTTTCCCTCTGGAGAATATTTACATTAAAATAAGAAAGAACAAGCATAATATTTATAATGAATTATACATAACCAATTTTATTTCTAATTTACATTAAACATGAGAACAGAACAATACTATGCATGTGTGCAGTTTATTTCTGCAAATGAAGTAATTGTAAAATTCTACAGCTAAAATTCTGGGCTTCAGCTTCCTTTTCTTGCATTTATTTCTTATTTCTCAAGGCCAATGAAGTTCTGGAAAATATTGATATGAAATAATCAGTAAGAATGTATTCAATTAGACTGTTTTATGTCATTATTTTTGCTTTCATTCACATTAATTATGCCAGTACTCATTTAAGTATTTTCCACAAAGGAGTAATTATCTTTGGGTAGTTTTACTCAACTCAACAATCTCTAGATGAAGCTCTCTTTTCTTTAGAAAATTCTTAATGCAGTTATACTTGTAATAAATTTGAAAAATGAATTTCCAGGTAATGAACTAATAACTATATTGTTTATCAACATTTTAAATAATGGCTTTTTTTTTTCTGTTTAAGACGAAAGACCCAGAGCTTCACCTGTTTTTGAATGATTACACTTCAGTCTTCACTGTCACACAGACTGGAATCACTCGCTACCTCACCTTACTTCAACCGGTGGACAGGGAAGAGCAGCAGACTTACGCCTTCTTGGTAAAGAGATTTCATATATATATATAGAGAGAGAGAGATACATATATATATACACATAAATGTATATGTATGCAAGAGAAAGAGATGCTTGTTTAAAACTGAAAAGGCCAATGATTGGAAAAGAAAAATGCAATGTTTTCAATCAATAACAGAGAATATGAGTAATAAAATTTTCCTCAAAAGTATTTCTTTTTTCTCAGTTTATATAGCTTTATTACTATCCCTTCCAATGGAAGAAAGCAAGACAGGAAAAAAGACACAGATGTGTATAACGGACTTTTGGACTCAGAGGGAGAGGGAGAGGGTGGGATGATTTGGGAGAATGGCATTCTAACATGTATACTATCATGTAAGAATTGAATCGCCAGTCTATGTCTGACGCAGGGTGCAGCATGCCTGGGGCTGGTGCATGGGGATGACCCAGAGAGATGTTGTGGGGAGGGAGGTGGGAGGGGGGTTCATGTTTGGGAACGCATGTAAGAATTAAAGATTTTAAAATTTAAAAAATAAAAAACTAAAAAAAAAAAAAAATGGGAGTCTCACTCTCCACCATCCACTCACGATTGACTTAAATTGAGGTATTATAAAGTAGAATCAACAAAGTAAACATTATTTTCTAACATTTGTTTACATATTTATTGTTATTGCATTTTTAGGTTTGTCTTAGGGTTAGGCCAGTGGTTCTCACTAGAGATGATCCCTGCTCCCACCACCCTGCCTAGGACCATTTTGCAATTTCTGGTGACATTTTTGGTTACTCTTTTGAAAAGGTGCTACTGGCATCTGGGGTAGACACTGACAATACTGAGAGACGTAATACACAGGACAGCCCCCCACAAGAAGAATTCTTAGGTTAGATTAACCTAGAGGAGAAAGAGAAAGAAACAGAGAAAGATTGACAGCTGAATAGAGGTTAAAGGGAGTTCTATTTATCATCCAAATTTTTGAGCTAGATTTTATTCAAATATAGGAAAAAATGAGCTGATAGAAAAATATAGGAAATGAAATTTATGTAAGAATTTTGTTTATTTGTTTTTTTCTGGAGAAACTTATACAGCAGACTCAGAGCTTCCAGAAGACCTAAAATCTACAGTTAAAACTTGGATACAGAGTAGTTTTAAGAAGTCATTCAGGACCACAATGGTATTATTAGAGCACTGACTTTTTGTGAGACTTTCTTTAAGAGTAAATAATATAATTAAAATGTCACTCTTAATGAATGCCAATGGGTCCTTTAAAATTTCTGATTTTTGTGAATTATTAGACAATAATATTACAAGTTTAGGACACCTACTTTCTTGATTATATAAGCATGTTGCTGTAAAAGCAACTATTGCATTGTATACAAAATATGTAAGAGCATTTCCCTATTCATTTTTTAAAGGTTAAATAGTTAACTCCTAAGAATTAGCAATGTTGGCCCATTTCAAGCCTCTAGAACATTTTATATATCAGGTTATTGAAAGTATGACTGGAATTTAACATATAAAAATCAAGCAGAATCCTCCATAGTTGCTTCCTAGCACATTAAAGCACTTTGATTTTATGTCCTATTATAGTTTTATTACTTCCTTTTATCAGCAAACATTTTAGCGTCCTTTTGAAACTGTAAAAAATATGAGAAACTTTTCAAATTGTAGGAGTGAATTCTGTACTGCTTATGTTTGCATGACTTCTCTGTTAAATTTATTTTTCTACCCCCAAAGATAACAGCATTTGATGGTGTTCAAGAAAGTGAGCCAGTTATTGTCACTATTCGGGTGATGGATGCAAATGACAACACTCCAACCTTCCCTGAAATATCCTATGATGTCTATGTTTATACAGATATGAATCCTGGGGACAGTGTCATACAGGTAATTACCCATATAATATGAGGATATATTTGAAACAATTATTTCCTTAGGTATTTTACAATGCATTGGTTAAAAAATTGCTTAAGAAATAAAAGTGAATTTCAGGGTTATCCTATGGCATAATTTAGCTTAAAAAGATTTACATTTATGTTTGCTTTTTCAATGAAAGTGCACCTGTATGCACTTTCAAGTAGAATTAACCAGATACACAAATAGCAATTTGACCTATTTATAGATTGATTTTTAAAATTTAACATTCTATGTTGAACATAATAAAGTGAATACAGTAATATACTGGAGTTTCAAGCATTAAACATGTAGCATAAAACTTCAAATTATTTTAAACTATTGTGAAAATGGGTTAAATCTTTGTGACCCCATGGACTGTAGCCTGCCAGGCTCCTCTGTCCATGGGGATTCTCCAGGCAAGACCACTGGAGTGGGTTGCCATGCCCTCATCCAGGGGTTCTTCCCAGCCCAGGGATCGAATCCATGTCTCCCGCATTGCAGGTGGATTCTTTACCATTTGGGCCACCAGGGAAGTCCATGAATACAGCAGAGGGTAGCCTATCCCTTCTCCAGGGGATCTTTCCAACACAAGAATCCAACTGAGGTCTACCAGCTGAGCTACCAGGGAAGCCCAGATTTCCCTTAGTGGTAAATACAAATAACTATATTATTGGACAGTACTCTTAGACATTGATTACTTGGACCTAAAATGGAATAACTACAACAAGAAATAGTAAGATTCTATAATAAATGGTATCCTGAAAACACAGAAATCTGGCAAAATCTTTGATTTGTCTCATTTTTATCATTAGCTGTACTCATTAGCTGTACTTATTACATTTTAGTGAATTGCAGGTTATCTCAAATTTGTTTTTAAATATTCTGTGTATAAATTATAAAGAAGTAGTAATATTCTTCCTTGAAGATTTTTAGAACTCTGGAGAATAGTTAACTCTAGTAGTTTCCAAAGTGACTGTGTGTGTGTGTGTGTGTGTGTGTGTGTGTGTGTGTGTGTTAGTCGCTCAGTCATGTCCGACTCTTTGAGACTCCATGGACTGTAGCCCGCCAGGCTCCTTTGTCCATGGGATTCTCCAGGCAAGAATACTGGAGTGGGTTGCCATTTCACATCAGTAATCATCTAGGTGTCTACTGAGAAATACAGATGAGCAAGATTCACTCTAGCTTTCATGGATCTGAAGCTCCATATGTAATACTTAGGTAATCAATAAAAAAAAAAAAAAGAAAACTCAAAAGATTTAAGTTGCCCGGTAATGTAAAGACTACTGATCTCTATTTTCCTCTACACCTGAGACTCAGACTTAATAATTTGAAATTGCTCTCAAGCCAGGAAGGTCATGATTCTATATATATTTTTAGAGTATTGTAGTGGCTCAAAATTATTACTAAAATCTATATACAATATGTTATGTCACAATATATGATACATAATATGTTTATATATAATATAATCTATTACATAATAGTATAGTATATAAAGAATACTAACAAATTAATTTATGTATCTATATATGTATTATATATTTCAGAGGAGTAAAAAAAAAAAGCAGTCCAAATGCCTTAACAATGTAACTAAGTCTTCATGGTCTGAATGCTTTCCTTCAAGCTTCATCCTTGACCTTCTATTCATATATGTATGTTTCAGTCCTACTCAACCACCACTTCCAGTTACCTGAATGTGTCTTGCTCATTCCCATTTTGTCCAATTTTTTCCTTTACCTTGATCTCTTTCCCTTCTATTTATAGCTTGATTACTTGCTTTGTTCTTTAGACTTTTTCGCTTTCTGAAGAAGCATTCCTTAGTAGTTTTCTGTAGATAATTCCTAGTAATTCTTTTTTCATCAATAAATGTTTATTGCAGGCACTCTTTTAATCATTGGGACATAGTAGTGAGCAAGAACAAGACCCTTTTACAGTGAAATGAGATAGAAAACATACAAATAATAAGTATACAAAAATGTTAATTTCAGAAATTGATCAATTTAATAGAAGGAATTAAACAGGATAATGTAATAAAGAAGATGAAGTGAGGCAAGACAGACATAGGGTAAATTTTGTATTCAAAGAAAACCCCAATAATGTAATACCAAAATAATACTGCCTCTCATATGCAAAGTTCTCGTGGAAAACACTATATGGTCACTACCTGATAACATTTCTTTTTTTTAATCCCTTGCTAACTAGCAAAACTGAGATCCTTAAGCTAATCATGTTAATTCCATTCCCTTTGACCATTGGTTTAGGAATAATAATCATATAACATAATTCTTAGTCATTAGACTTGAAGGAATATCTATTAATAGGTTCTGGGAAATTTTTTCTCTGTTTTTACAAGGGGATAAAAGGAAGAGACATTCTTCTTGTCTTTGAGCTGTTCTGTGTGCAGATGTAATGCATGGAGCTGCTACAGCCCTCTTGTCACTTTGAAGGGACTAGGTTTAAAGCCACAGCCAATATATTAGTTGAAAGAAGGAAGGAACTGGGCTTTTAATGGTTTTGATGAGTTCTGAAATAAACAACCTTAACAGGAGCTATCTCAATATTTCTCATGTGGTGAGATATTTAGTGAAGCCATTTTGAGTTTATTATTTTTTCTCAGCCCAGAGCACCCTAATTGACTTTTTCTTCATTAATAGTTCCTGTTCTTGCAGCCAACCAAAAACATACCAGTTTGCAGCCGATATACTATGATTACAACAGCATGTCTTCATTAGTGTGAAATGTCTGGGAAGAAATAGTTAACTGTATGTCTCATGGCTTTTGTACACTATTTTCTATTAACCAAGAACACGTCTTATCTGATTTTTTATAAGGCTAACTCACTCTCATCATACAGGACCCAGCTCAAAATATCACCTCCTCAGAGAAAGCTTTCCTAATAGCTTAGTGTCGATAGCCTTCCAATATATACTATACACATACACCCCACATCACAGTTCTTATTCTATAACTTGCTTTCTCTAATTACTTTTAGAGCCACTACGGCCACCTAAAATTATCTTTTCTTCTTGTCCCCACTCCACACTAAAAACCCTATTAGTGACCATCTGTCTTGTTTGCCACTCTGACACCAGCACATACCTAGCCATGCAGTAAATATTTATTCAAAGGATAAATTATTATCTATTTTACATGAACTAAAGTGAAAGTGAAAGTCTCTCAGTCGTGTCTGACTCTTTGCAACCCCATGAACTACACAGTCCATGGAATTCTCTAGGCTAGAATACCTGGAGCGGGTAGCCTTTCTCTTCTCCAGGGGATCTTCCCAACCCAGGGATCAAATCCAGGTCTCCCTCATTGCAGGCAGATTCTTTACCATGAACTAATTGTTAACATAATTTAGAAATGATGCAATGCCATCTCTGCTGTGTTTATTGGGTTAAGATATGCTTTCTTCAGTGATATAGAAAAGGGTAACAGTGTACACTGAGCACTGAAAACGCACGCTATGTAAATGTCTTCTTCTGCGTATACGGTAGTGGGGAAAAGGTTTCAAGTAGCCACAGTATATTTTATTTATATCTTGGAATGACACTTGTCATACTGATGAAATCTCTCTTTTTAACCCATTTTTCTTGAGGGCACAACTGAAATTTGACTATTTCTATATCCAAAAACTCTGTATCCATATAGTAGATGCCCAAACTAATGGATGCATAATAAATGTTTATTTGAGGATGAAAGAAAGGAAAATCTGTAAACAAGTAGATCTGAATGGATGGAGAGGAATAAGGATATTGGCCTTTATTTCTAGTCAGCTGATGGACCTAGCGATCTACATTTATCTTTACTGAGGTATTCTTTCATAGGGAGTAAAATTATGGTTTGTAGAGATAAAGGAATGACAATTACTGTCATGTTCTTATTTAATTAGATCTGATTCTCATCGCTATAATAACATAATTGGAAATAAAAGTAAGTTTATATAGAAAAACAGCCCGCAGGGAACTGGAAAGTGTAACTAAGAAAACGATAGCAATTATGTGATAGAACCATATCTCAAAATTGTTTGCCCTGGGGGATCAAAAGCTTACTTCTGGCATTTGCAGACTACAAAAGTTAATTTCCCTTATGTATCTCTTTGAAAAACACATTTGCCCTGCCTTTAAAATTCATATTTTATATATTTCCCTTTGAAAATCTATTTGAACATAGACTGTTATCTATGTTTACATGCTTTTAATTTTTAATTTGTTTAAATGCCAAAAAATGAAGCTTTTTAATTAGTATTTTTAATGTTATTCCTGGCATGCATATTAGAGCTGCTTTGTTTTATTAAATAAGATCTCTCTGGGTGACTCTACTGTGTACTGCCCTATTATTTAGATAAAAATATCTCAAGGTGTAGTAAAAAGAATGGTGTGGCTATAATACATCCTCCAAGGGTCTAGAAATAAAATAGATTTCCCATTGAGAGAAAAGTTTTAAAGCAGAGTAAAATAATTCAGAACTGTGATTTGGAACCACCTTTTAAGGGTCATTTTTTTTTTTTTTTACTCCATTCACCCTTCCGTAACCCTCCCATTCCTACGTAACTCAACAGAAGATTGATTAGTTTCCTCTTTGGTAATCCACCTGCAATGCAGGAGATCCCGGTTTGATTCCTGGGTCGGGAAGATTTGCTAAAGAAGGGATAGGCTACCCACTCTAGTATTCTTGGGCTTCTCTTGTGGCTCAACTGGTAAAGAATCTGCCTGCAATGTGGGAGACCTGGTTTGATCCCTGGGTTGGAAAGATCCCTTGGAGAAGGGAAAGGCTATCCACTCCAGTATTCTGGCCTAGATAATTCCATGGACTATATAGTCCATGGGGTCGCAAAGAGTCAGACATGATTGAGCAACTTTCAGTTCACTTCGTTAGTAATCTGTTGTGCAAAAGAGGGAAAATATTGGAAATAAAAGACACAATGAGCAGTGTCCAGCAAAGAGGGCCTTGGATAACAGATTTTAAGTATTATAATCAGATCATTTTCAGCGTAGACATGAGACTGTCTTGGCCTGATATAAGTACATAATTATTTGAGTCCACTGTCTTCTTATAAGGTAGCTATCCTTGTCTACATGCATGGATCAGTCATAAAAATGTATTATCCATGTTCTTATTTCAAATTCTCAATTATAAACTAGTTTTCTGACTTTATATCTATTATGCTTGATTACTGTAAAAAGGAACAGGGTGATTCTGACATGTATGGTTCATGAAATATGCTTACAGGAGCACTACCACAAAACAGCAGCTGCATCTTTCACAACCGGCAGTGTAATCAGATTATGAGCACATCTTATGTTTGGAGAGAAATTACCAGCATGAGGGAGTATGATTCTTTCTTTAGGTCAGGGAGTATATTTTATGTCGATAAAATATCGACAATTTCGTCAACCATCAATGAAATCTTCCAGGTTGATGCTAATGGATATCACACTCTCTTGTCTTAAAGTCTCATTTCACACACTGCTAGTTTTTTTGAAAAGCCAATTACTCTGTATTAGAGATACAGACGTGGATATATAAGATATAGATTTTAATTTCTGTAGTTAGCTATCCAGTCTGTACTTCAAAGATGTTATTCCTAGACTTTTACAGTTCTTGTCAATCAACGGTTTGTAATCCTATCTGAGTATTTATTAGAAGTTTACCTGAGAAACTTTTAAAAATACTGATGCCTGGACTACACCCTGAGATATTTTTATCTGAATGATATTACAACACATAGCAGAGTCACTCAGAGAGATCTCATCTAATAAACTAAAGCAGCTGTAATATGCAGGCAATCTTGAGAAAAACTGCCTCAGAACTTAACAATATTTTATACCCTCTGAAAAATGGAATCTAAATTTACCTAAATGGGATCCTGTATGTAGCTGAGTCCTTTGATTCTCAACACACTTATTTTCTTTTTCTTCAGTTCTTACTTGCTTCTGTCATATTTCTTACTCTTCACTGCTTAAAAGCCCATCCTTTCCCCTCGCCTTTACCTGTGCTCAGCTAATTACTCCATTTCTTTCTATTCTATTTTACTACAATAATCTCTTCCTCTCTACTGATTTTTACCTTTGGGCTATAATCCTCCCATGCCCCAGTCTATAAACAGTTTTCCCAGATAAGACTTCATTCTACTATTTTTGTTGTGTCGGCACTTAGTTCTGTCTGACTCTTTGTGACCCCTTGGACTGTAGACCTCCTCTGTCCTTGGAATTCTCTAGGCAAGAACATAGGAGTGAGTTGCCGTTCTCTTCTCCAAGTGATTCTTTCTGATCCAGGGGTCAAACTTGTATCTCCTACACTGACAGGCTAGTTCTTTACCACTGAGCCACCAGAGAAGCCTGCTATAAAACTCTGAATTTCCAGCTCTAATGTGTTTAGACATTGGGATTAATTGGTCAATTTAGATATTTTATTATTTATTTGTGAATAATTAATGCATAGTTATAAATCTGATCTTCACTCACATCCTACTACTAAAATTGTACAAAATCATAAATCTAATTCATCTATCTCTAATAGTATGTATTTCTAATAGTATATAAATAAAAAGTATGTATTACTCAGTACTTAACTATGTAAAACTCTTTACTCCTTCATAGAAAATTTGATTCTCATCCTAGTTCTCTGGTAACGGAGGGATTTCCTTGCCAGCTTCTTATTCAATCCTCACTCTTTCAGTATTAACATTTGCAAAAATCAATATACAGCTTTCCTCTCTTTTACCTATTCCCAAGTTTTTAGTTATTATCTCTATGAGAAGCCCAGGTACTCAAATTACCCAAATTCTTGGACAAAGCAAAGTAGACTGTTGACAGGCAGCAGAAATTTAACATATTCCAAGATAAACTGACAATATATTATCCTTCTTCCAATACAGAAACATGGACACACGTACAGACTCAAATATACATGTTGCTATTATTCAGTCACTAAGTCATGTACAGGCTTCCCTGATAGCTCAGTTGGTAAAGAATCCACCTGCAAGGCAGGAAACCCCGGTTTGATTCCTAAGTCAGGAATATCCACTAGAGAGAGGATAGGCTACCCACTCCATAATTTTGGGGGTTTCCACTGGGGCTCAGGTGGCAAAGAATCCACCTGCAATGTGGGAGACCTGGGTTCAGTCCCAGGGATGGGACAATCCCCTGGAGAAGGGAAAGGTCACTATAGTTTTCTGGCCTAGAGAATTCCATGGACTGTATAGGTCCTGGGGTTGCAAAGAGTTGGACATGGCTGAGAGACTTTCACTTTCACTTCCGTTCAAGTCATGTACAGTTCTTTGCAACCTGATGAACTGCAGCACGCTGGGGTTTCTTGTCCATCACTATCTCCCTGAGTTTGCTCAAACTCATTTCCATTCAGTCAGTGATGCCATCCAACTGTCTCATCCTCTGTCACTCCCTTCTCTTCCTGCCCTCAATCTTTTCTAGCATCAGGGTCTCTTCCAATGAGTCAGTTCTTGGCATTGGTTGGCCAAAGTAGTAGAGCTTCAGCTTCAGCATCAGTCCTTCCAATGAATATTCAGGGTTGCTTTCCTTTAGGATTGATTGTTTTGCTCTCCCTGAATCCCAAGGGACTCTCAAGAATATTCTCCGGCACCACAGTTCAAAAGCATCAGTTCTTCTGGCCTCAACCTTCTTTATGGTCCAACTTTCACACCCATAGATGATTTGTGGAAAAGCCATAGCTTTGACTATATGGACTTGTCATTCAAATAATATGGATCTTTGTCAGCAAAGTAATGTCTCTGCATTTTAATATGCTGTCCATAGTTTAATAGCTTTTCTTCCAAAGAGCAAGTGTCTTTTAGTTTCATGCCTGTATGCCTACAGTAAGAAAAGTAAAATATACATAACCTGTCATCTTTGGAGGCAACTATACTTTGCAGAGCCCAATTAATCTTGGATTACACAGGCTTCAGATCAGCAACTGCAGTCACGTTTTCTTCTTCCTGTTTCACCGGCAGACATACAGATGATTCTCTGGTTTCTAAAATTGCTATTTCAAAATGTATACATCTGTCACCATTTCCTTTTCCATGCCTGTACATTGCCATAAATTAGGTTGCTACAGTAGACTCTGACTGACAACCCTATTTCTGCAGATTCCCCACAACACTGATACAATGATTATTCTAAAACACAGACATGAATCAGAACAGGTTTTGATACTACCGAAGGAAGAGCCTAATCTCCACACATGCAGTCAAGAACAGCTGTGAAATACTTCAGGTTCTTTTGTCTCACCACATGCTTCATCTCTCCGTGTAACCAACTTTAATACTATATAGAGAGGTTTTGTTTCGTTTAACTCCAGCATAGGATACCCTTCCCATTCTACGCTTATTGACATCTCTCTCAAGTTTTAAAGTTTAATCCAAATTATACCCTTTCTATTCTTTTTTACACATAATTCAAATGTTATTTTTTAGATAAAGTCTTTTATTTTCATAGCAAGTCAAAATTCATTGTTCTTTCCATCATACTTCCACATATCCACTGTAGCTCCAATGCATTTTATTATACCTTGCATTAAAGTTAGCTTTTACATCTCTTTCTATTCTACTGAACCATAAATTTCTTTTAGTGATCTGTAACCACCTGTGATTGGCACAAAGACTTCCATACAGAACAGGTTTACCAAATATTCATTGAATTTATCCCCTCAATTAATTTGTTCTCAATATTTAGAAAAAGTCTCATTCTAGAGATACACTCTGTTTGGCCTAAGAATTCTCTCCACCACACACAAAGTGTTATCTCCCATTACCCTTTCTCAAAAGTCCTGTAAAGCTTTTACCCTTGCCAGTTGATCTGAGTCTAGGTTGTTGGGGAGAACATTGAAAGTTCATGTAGTTCTCAGGATTTTCTTTGGCATTTGCATTTCTCGAGGCCTTCTCTATGCACACGTGTAGTGTCAGAGATGTGTGGAAAGCTTATCCAGCCTTTCTATTGGACTCTCATTTTCTGTTTATTTCTTCTGAATTTATGGCTTGTTCTCAGCTTACCAACTGGGATCACAACTTGCACTCACAGACTTGAGGCTGTTTCTCATTCAATTCTTACTATAATTGATTCTTTTATTAACTCTACATCAAATTAACTATGGCATCTCTTGAAGAACATTTGCTGCTTTTCATGGCCAGTCCCATCCTTATAAAACCCCTATGCCCGCTATACTTGGGGTTAAGTGTGGTAAGGGGGATAAGGTGCCACTGAAATAACAAGGTCATTAGCTCCTGCTTTACCTACTTGAAGTCACAGCAATTCTTCCTGAATATTATTCCCAATTTGTCTGCTTTAGTGAAACTTTAGAGCCCTAAATGTTTTTTTTACATTTTTGCTTAGATATTTACTTACCTTTTGGGGAAAACAAACTATCTGATTTACTTACATTGTTGGAACCAGAAATCCTGCCTCCTAGCTCCAATTATTTGCCATTTTAATAAAGCAATTTCAATCAGATAGTAATGATGAGACCAGATAAATCAAATCCCTTGCGATTATACAGTTTGAGTGACAAGTAGATTAAAGGGACTAGATCTGATAGACAGAGTTCCTAAAAATCTTTGGACAGAGGTTCCTAACACCGTACAGGAGGTGGTGATCAAAACCATCCCCAAGAAAAAGAAATGCAAAAAGGGAAAATGTTTGCCTGAGGAGGTCTTACAAATAGCTGAGAAAAGAAGAGAAGCGAAAGGCCAAGAAGAAAAGGAAAGATATATCCATCTGAATGCAGAGTTTCAAAGAATAGCAAGGAGAGATTAAAAAAAGTTTCCTAAGTGATCAATGCAAAGAAATAGAGGAAAACAATATAGGATGGGAAAGACTAGCGATCTCTTCAAGAAAATCAGAGATACCAAGGGAACATTTCATGCAAAGATAGATACAATAAAGGACAGAATTGGTATGGACCTGGCAGAAGCAGAGGATTCTAAGAAGAGGTGGCAAGAATACACAGAACTATACAAAAAAGATCTTAATGATCCAGATAATCATGATGAGTGATCACTCACCTAGAGCCAGACGTCCTGGAAGCTGAAGTTAAGTGGGCTGCACTCAATGTGCTAGCAGATTTGCAAAACTCAGCAGTGGCCACAGAACTGGAAAAGATTCAGTTTTCCTTCCAATCCCAAAGAAAGGCAATATGAAAGAACTTTCAAACTACTGCACAATTACACACGTTTCATAAGCTAGAAAAGTAATGCTTAAAATTCTCCAAGCTAGGCTTCAACACATGTGAACCAAGAACTTCCAGATGTTCAAGCTGGATTTAGAAAAGGCAGAGGAACCAGAGATCAAATTGCCAACATCCACTGGATCAAAAAAAAAAAAAAAAAAGCTAGAGAATTCCAGAAAACATCTACTTCTGCTTCTTTGACTGTGCTAAGGCCTTTGACTATATGGACCACCTCAAACTTGGAAAATTCTTAAAGAGATGGGAACCCTAGACCACCTTACCTGCCTCCTGAGAAACCTATATTCAGGTCAAAATGCAACAGTTAGAACCAGACATGGACCAACGGACTGGTTCCAAATTGAAAAAGGAGTATGTCAAAACTGTGTATTGTCACCGTGCTTATGTAACTTGTATGCAGAGTACAACATGTGAAATTACAAGTTGGATGAAGCACAAGTTGGAGTCAAGATTTCAGGGAGAAATATCAGTAACCTCAGATATGCAGAGGACACCATCCTTATGATGAAGAGGAACTAAAGGGCCTCTTGATAAAAGTGAAAAAGGAGAGCAAAAAAGCTGGCTTAAAACTCAACATTCAAAAAGTTAAGATCATGGCACCTAGGCCCATCACTTCATGGTAAAGAGATGGGGAGACATGGAAAGAGTGAGAGACTTTATTTTCTTGGGCTCCAAAATCATTGCAGATAGTGACCCCAGCCATGAAATTAAGAGACCCTTGCTCCTCGGAAGAAAAGCTAATACCAATATAGACTGAATAGTAAAAAGCAGACATTACCTTGACAACAAATGTCTTGTCTAGGCAAAGCTATGGTTTTTCCAGTAGTCATGTATGGATGTGAGAGTGAGATCATAAACAAAGCTGAGCTCTGAGGAATTCGTTCTTTTGAACTGTGTTACTGGAGAAGACTCTTGAGAGTCCCTTGAACTACAAGAAGATCGAACCAGTCAATCCTAAAGGAAATCAACCCTGAATATTCACTGAAAGGACTGACGCTAAAGCCTAAACTCCGATACTTAGATCTCTGATGTGAAGAACAGGCTCATTGAAAAAGACCCTGATGCTCGGAAAGATTGAGGGCTGGAAGAGAAGGGACAAGAAAGGATAAGATGGTTAAATGGCATCACCTACCCAATGGATATGATCTGAGTGAACTCTGGGAAACAGTGAATGGCAGGGGAGCCTGGCATGCTGTAGTCCATGGGGTCGCCAAGAGTCATATACAACTTAGCAACTGAACAGTGAGAAATGTGTGCTTCTTATATTGTCACAAACAGACCAAGAAAGAAATGGAACAAATCTAGCTTATTAAATGCAAAATACAAAATAAAAGGAATGAGGATGATACACTAGAAAATAGAAGTGAATGTCTAGAAAGAGTGAAATCTTTTTTCTACTTTAGCCAAAAATCAAAATAAACCTAGCCTCAGATAATAACTGAGATTCTGGAAACTCTCTTCAGTGAATATTTCTTAAAAAAATCCTCACTACAGCACTATTTCTCACACTTTATATTCTCTAAGTGAAACTTGAAAGTTTTAACTATAAAGTTATAATACAGAGGAAGTCCTTACTAATACAATATTTCCCTTAGCAATAGGAAAACAAACAAACAAAAAACAAAAGAAAAAAAATTGAACAAAACCTCTGGTGAGGTTTCCAGAGCACTTTTTATTATTAATAATGCCAAATTTATGTCTGTGTAAATTAGAAAATCCTGTTTTATAACAGCAGAAGACTATGGTATAAATGTAGCCTACATGTACCAAATTATTTGATTGTTGTTTACGCTCTTAGTAAAAACATTAAAAAATTATTTTGTTTTCTGAATCAGGTGTGGAATGTTTCTGTCCATGTTTTAGAGTCCATCACAGTTCTATTGTAATTTTTATTATAAATGGGAGCCATTAAGATAATTTAATGCCATTCCCTTAAAACCTTCTTATCTAAAACTGCATCATTCTCCCTGGTTTTTCATGCCCTCGAAACAAAGGAAAAAAAAGGGAAAAAAGAGTTCAGGAACTACTCTACATATTCAATATCAGGTGTATATTAATCTTTTCATTATTTACTTGAGTCACACAAAACCTTCATCATCTTGCTTCTATTTACCTTTTTTATCATGTGTTAGCCTCTCTCTAGTTCATCATGTTTGGCCTCTGTGAGAGCGCTATTTATTTTCTTAATCTCAGGGTCCTTAACTTCACCTAAAATAGGCAAATCCTTTTTTTATTTTTATTTTTTTGTGGGATGTCAAGGTGTCTGAGGACAAGGATATTTGTAATACGTACATATTGGAATACTGAGAGGAAGGAATTTTGTCAGGGTAGGGTTAAACTTCCTGAAGAGGACTGTAATACATTAGAGAAAAGAAATATTGTTCCTTACCATTTAGATATCATTACATTTTTGTAAAACAATTAAAAGTCACATGTTTTAGTTTACTTTCATCTAATAACATGTGAGTGACACTTTGCTTTCCCCATGTAAATTAACCCATTTTTGTTTAAGGGGCAGATTTTCCCACTAAATTAGGAACAGGCTTCATATACCTTTAATATCCTAGACCAGGGGTCCCCAATCTCTAAGATCGAATGCCTGATGATCTGAGGTGGAGCTGATGTAATAGTAATAGAAATAAAGTACACAATAAATGGAATGCACTTGAATCATTTTGAAACCATCCCTTCTCTCCTTCCGGTTCCTGGAAAAATTGTCTTTCATGAAACTAGTCCCTGGTGTCAAAAAGTTTGGAAACCACTGTCCTAGACCACTGATCACAAGATCATTGATTTGTCATTGAATTAAATCTCCACCACAATTTAGTTTCAGGGGTTTTCTTTTACGAGATGCTATCTTTTTCAGGGTTTTCAGAGTCAGTGTCTCAGCTATCTTTTCTAATCTTGAACCACTAATAATTCCTTTAAAATATTTTTGTTTGCATGTTTAAGGACACAGTATGTGAATTCTTGACCAACTATTTTATTACTTACTGCTGAAAGACTGAAAATTTGTATTAAGTTACTTAGATAACAAATGTTGAATTCATTTTTAGCTTACTTTTTAAACTTCCTACTTGTTAATGGTTTCTGTGGTGCTGGTTGTAGTCCCTGAATATATTATCTCATCTGTGATTGGTTGGCTATGCAGTTTGAGGATTGTTTGTATCACCTGTGCTTTGCAGTACAGTTTGGTATTTACAGCACCTCCCAGATGTCTGCCTTTTGCAATTTAATTATCTTTGAGCTTATCCTGTCTTCCAGTATTATTCATGAAAATGTTAAATAAGAGCAACCATAATACCTGTATCCCTAAAGCGCATTCCTCAACACACTTCTTAACTTGATTCATTGCCATTTATCATTAAATTCCTTTAGCCAATTTAAGTCCCAGGAAGAATGTTAATATTGAATCCAATCTGAGCTAAATTTTAATTAAGATTTCCTGAGACATTGTGTTCAGTGATTTACTATAATCAAAATTGATATCTCTTCTGCTACCCCTGTCCTCTAATTTTCTAATTTTTTCCACACACAAAAGAAAATGAGCTTGTCTGGCATGAATAATTCTCCATAAATATATATCATTCATTTTGACTGTTTCTACAAATTGTTTCCTTCTCTTTGCCTTTAGGACTATGTCTGTCATTCTCACATAAGTCCCAGAATCATTTCATAGAGTGCCTTTCCTTCTGGCAACAACATCTGTTCACTCCCAAATACCGAATCTGAGACTTAGCTGAATTTATACCTCTGTTTCAAATTTATTTTTTTTCCTTCTCAATTGTTTTTGTTGCTGCTATTTCCATGCATATAATCATTCTAAATGTAGTGGAAGGATAATAAAAGTAGAAGTAGACTATGCCCAGTATACCCTTTTAAGCATGATGTGGTGGGTAAAGAATTTTGTTTACATTTCATTAGAATGGTTAACATGATACTTTGAAATGGCCATTCATTAACACAGCATTCCTGAAATTGAATTTATTTCAAGGTAAATGTGTATACTCACATTTTATCTCAGAAAGTGCACCAGAATGTCCAGTAGCCACAGAAAGGAGTCTGTGGATGACAAAGAACTGCTGCTTTAAAGACATGAAACTCATGGATTAGAGATACATAAGAAAATGTCAGTAAATAAGGATTTTTTTTCTACAACATATTTATTACAACCCTGTGTGTTTTCTTTATTAATAGGAAACACATGTTTTCCTCTTAGGTGTAAACTAAAGCCAGTTTTTCTTTCTTCATCTGTCAAGGATGAAAACAATAAATTCTGTGACTATAAAATGTATAAGATTTCCCAGTAGAATCTTACATTTGGTTCCCTTAAGTAAATTTATACTGATCAGGAAGTCAAGGAGCCTTATTTAACATATTAAATCATGATTACATTAATTTTGCTTTGTAAAGTTAATAATAGTTTTCTCTTTTCATATATAATGATTCAAAGTAGTCTTTAACTACTGGATGTCATTTGTTCCAAAATGATTATGAATACATCCAAATTAGCCTTACAAATGTTCATGTGGTATTATTTCAGGAACTCTGACTTGAGTCCTTTTTCTCAAAAAAGAAAAAAAAATTGAGTTTGATAGTATTATTTTCTAATTAGATATTCTGCAATTGGAGATGTGTTTGTTTGCTTTTCAAAAGGTAATACTCTAAATCTTATCAGTCTTTTATAAGTCAATGTGAACAAGCTCATAAGAATCTTTCTTAGAGCCATGTGTAAATAAAAAGGTTTCCAGGACAAGAGACTTTCTGGAAGATGGGAAGGAAAACAATGTAACAGGAAAAAAATCAGAGCAAAAAGAAGGATAGTAGCAATAAAGGCAAACTTCAGCCATTTCATTTTTTTCCAGGCCTCTGTCCTTAGTGAGGAGAAGGAAATGGCAACCCACTCCAGTATTCTTGCCTAGAAATCCCGCGGACAGAGGAGCCTGGTGGGCTGCTGTCCATAGGGTCGCACAGAGTCCAATACGACTGAAGCGACTCAGAATGAATGCATGCATTGGAGGAGAAGGCAAAGTGAAGTGAAGTCACTCAGTCGTGTCTGACTCTTTGTGACCCCATGGACTGCAGTCCACCAGGCTCCTCCGTCCATGGGATTTTCCAGGCAAGAGTACTGGAGTGGGCTGCCATTTCCTTCTCCAGGGGATCTTCCCGACCCAGGGATCGAACCCGGGTCTCCCGCATTGTAGGCAGACGCTTTTACCGTCTGAGCCACCAGGGAAGGTACAATATTCTTGCCTAGAGAATCTCAGGGACACAGGAGCCTGGTGGGCTGCCATCTATGGGGTCGCAGACAGTCAGTCGGACACGACTGAAGTGACGTGCAGCAGCACCAGTCCTTAGTAATGTGCATTTATGTGTTAAAAGCAGGTGATGAGATAGGAAAAAAAAAAAAAAACAACAAATCCTATAGGGACATTAGATTTGCTGTTAGGGTTTTCTTTCTTTTTTGGTTTAGTAAGTTAAAATAAAGATAGCTTTCAAGATTCAAAGCCTATCACTCTCACAACAACAACAACAACGAAATCTTTTCTGATGTGACTGCTTCAGTATTTGAATACAGTAGCCTAAATTCGAGAAAAAAAGAGTGTATATGATGAGAAGTTTCTTTACTTACTGTGTGTGTGTTTGAAAACAAGCTTCTTTTGTTGGGGAAAAAAAATGACGTGATGGTGAAAAGTTGAGTCCCCAGAGGATTTACGTTGTGATTTTCAATTCCAGCTCACTGCAGTCGACGCAGATGAAGGGTCAAACGGGGAGATCACATATGAAATCCTGGTTGGGGCTCAGGGAGACTTCATCATCAATAAAACAACAGGGCTTATCACCGTCGCTCCGGGGGTGGAATTGATGGTTGGACGGACTTACGCGCTCACTGTCCAAGCAGCGGATAATGCTCCTCCAGCAGAGAGAAGGTAATTTATAGAGAGAAGAACCAATGCAATCGTTTCATCGCTCCAGTTCAACCCCATAATTAAATAAAAGAAGCACAGCGAGCATTCTTTTATCTTATAAACATCTAAATTAGATCAGAAAATCAGAGAGACTAGTTTCTCAGGAACTGCATATTCTTTTGTCAAATTGAGGAAAAAGTATGATAAAGTCAAGATTAAACCACAAAATAATTAACTATGATTCCAAGATGTGAAGTATGCAAGTTTCTGTTGGGAGGGGGAGTGGGAACTAGGAAACATCAGAAGCCTGTGTCCAATATATTAGTGAAAAGTAAGGTTGCTACTGAGAGCTCATATAACATGCAACCCATGATGCCTCAGGGATTTGAAGCCATCCCTCAGTGTCTGGATAATTATTTTAAAATTTTATATATATATATATATATATATAAATTTTATCTAGAAAATCATTATATATATATAATATAATCTCATATATATGTATACATATATATAAGAAAAACATTAAGAGAAAGCAAAGTGAAAAGACTTTCAATTATTACAACTACATTTATTTGTTCCCCCACCTGAGATATTCCTTTTATTTCCTGTTTGTTCCAGATTTCAGGATGCATTTTAAGAAAATATAAATTTAATATTAATACCTGATTGAACCTTTCTAGGAACTTTATGTCTCTTCATTTGCCCATGTTTTCTTTTGTATCCTTTAGTAGATTTTATTTTCAAAAATTTTTTTTATAAACGTCCTATACATTTTTTTTGTTAGGATGTTTCTCATTTTTTGTTATTATAAATGGACTCCTTTCTTGTTCTTCTAGTTGGCTGACATTTACACATACAAAAGTTATTAACCTATATTAATTTTAAGACACTTTCTTAATTCTATTATATTTTTATGCTTTTCCAGTTCATGTTTTTATATTATCTATAATATATTTTATAAGTAGTGATACTTTAATGTCCTTCTTTTTGTTTATTTTGTTCCCTTTAATTTCATTTGATAGTACTTCCAATAAAAATATTTGTCTTGATTTTAAGTAGGAAGGCCTCCCATGTTTCCCTATTATATTGCTTTATGGTTAAAAATTATTTTACTATGTTAATAAAGCACTCATCTATTTTTATTTTATTGACTTTAAAAAATAAGAATGGTCATTCATTCAAGTCAAATAAATCATCCATCAACTATGAAAGCAGTAGTGACTTTTCTTTTTGAGCAAATGCTTGGATGACTGATCTTAATATGGTTCTAAAATATATCTATTTTTCATTCCTGATATAAATCCCACTAGGCTTTGGTGTTTTAATCTTGAAATAAACTTCTGGATTATGTTTGTTGCTATCTTACTTAGTAAAATCCATCCATTCTTCTCTTTTTGAAAAACTTTTGTGAAGGCTTTATATAATTTTTATGATACTACATAGATGAAATAAACAAAAATACAAAGGAACACAAAAATGAATTAATGAGTCCAACAACAATATGAATTAGTTGTATCTCTAAAGTCAATAAATCCAAATTCAGCTCTCTGAAAAATAAATAAAAACATAGATAAATTGATAACTATCAGCTAGCCCAGTCAAAAAGTGGGAGAAAGTGGAACTTTGCCTAATAAATTCTGAGAGGGAAATGACATAGAAACAGAAGAAATTGGAAGAATCATTAAGAGACCACTTTGCTTTAAATAGATGCAAAAACTTGAAAACATGGATAAAATGGATAATTTTTCAAGAAGTTATAATTTACCAAAATCAATTGCAAAGATTAAGAATTCTTAAGAGATCAATTCTGTAGTGGAGAATACTACCCCTAGCTATAGCAAGGCAAGGAAGTTTGATAGAACTGTAACAAAACCACTGACCATTAAAACCCCTCCAGAGCAGAGAATAGGACATTATTTTCCCTAAAGCATAACCACGTGAGAGACTTTTCTCTTCACATCCCTCTAATCATTAATCAAACTTGCAGTTGTTTTGGCCAGGATCGCTGGAGCCTTCCTCAATGCTTATTTTTCAAACTCCAAATATAATCTTGAGCAACAAATCTAAGCTCTAACCTGAAAACATTCAGAAAACAAAAATCCCACTACTTTTATTAATAACATCACAGTCTAAGCCATTGTCCTCTCTAGTCTATAGTGTTGAAAACCGCTTCTAATGAGAAGTCTAATTAGACTTCTGCCTGAGCCCACTTCAGAGTCTCCTCTCAATACAATAGCCTGAGTGATTCTGATAACACAGAACGCATCTCTCCCTTTTGCATAGATTTCTAGAGTCTTCACATCTCCCTCTGTGTAAAAGGCAACATCATTAAAAGGGCCAGTGGAGCCCAGCCCAGTTTGTCCTGGTAGCAGCCACAAAATTCTTCCTCATGTCACCTCTTCACATTTGCCTGGCCTTCTCCTCTGTGATGTTTCTCTTAGTCCACCCCTGTTATCACACTGGTCTCCTCTCTGTCTCTGAGGCTTGCAGCCACGTGCAGACCTTTGAACTTGACTTTTATCTCCTTTCAGCTTGCAGCGGTTTTACTCTCAGATTTCTTCGCGGCCTTATTCCTTCAAGGTCATTATTCAATCATCACTTCGTCTGTGAATGCTTTTCTAACAACCTGTTTGCAATTACGACGAGCTCTTAATGCTTTTATAGCCCTTTCCTGGTATTACTTGATGCACTGAAAGTACTACTGTGAAATGTACCATACGCATTTTTGTTTAGAGAATGAATTTCATTGTCTGCCTTGCTTCTTTTCCACCAGAGAGCTAGTTCAAAAGGATAAGAATCATTGTGGTTCAGTTTTCTCTTTTTCCCAGAAGTCAAAACAATTTCTGAATGCCCTAAGTTCTAAACAAGCATCTTTTTTGTTTCTTTTCCTAGATTTTTAACAAATGTCATTTTGGGTTTTTAAATAGATGAAATGGAATAAGAGATGATATGATACAAAACTCAGTTTTTTTTTAGAGTTTCCCAAACAAAGAGTTAGATTTGAAATTCTGCCTTCCCAGAAAGTATACACCATTTCTCTCCTAGTCCCTATTAAATTAAAAAATATATATATTGGTGTCTGTGACAGTAAGATTTTCTACCCAGTCCAACAAACCATTTATTGCATAACTACCCTTTATGGGAATACAAAGATAAGCATAGTAATTGTCATTTGCAGGCCAAAAGAAAAATTACAGTAAATTGTAGAAAGTAGAACTATGCATAAATCAATTTACCATGGTGAAGTTGGGATTGAGGTAAATTCTCACCTTTCTGGGACATTGATGAGGACACTTGTCATAACAGGGGAGTATTTAGAAGATCTACTAAACAAGATGAGTTTAGGAGAATGAACAGAGGTTGACCACATTAAAATAACAATAACAATAATAAAG
The DNA here is from genome assembly GCF_016772045.2 of Ovis aries. Taxonomy (NCBI): domain Eukaryota; kingdom Metazoa; phylum Chordata; class Mammalia; order Artiodactyla; family Bovidae; genus Ovis; species Ovis aries. The sequence continues at coordinate 4,974,325 of NC_056075.1, forward strand.
CCCATCACATTATTTATACAGCTAGAGAAGTGTGAAATAACTTGGTATTTTGGATAATTGCAAGTCAGTCAGCAAATCAGTATATTAACTATGATTCAAAGAGGGTCAGTAGAGTTAAGGGTCATATCATGGAAAATTTAATTTGTTTTCTTAAGAAGCTTGGAGTTATCTAGTCAATGGAAGCAATGGAAGGACTTTAAAACAGAAATTCATCTGAGATAGTTTGGTTTCAGGAAAATCACTCTGGTGCCCCTACAGAAGATAGATTTGAGGGAAGATGAAGCTGTAGGTAGGTTTCCTCAATGGCTCGATGGTAAAGAATCTGCCTGCCAATGTAGGAGCCTTGGGTTTGATCCTTGGGTCATAAAGCTCCCCTGGAAAAGGGAATGGCAACCCACTCCAGTATTCTTGCCTGGAGAATTCCATGGAAAGAGGAGCTTGGTGGGCTATATAGTCCATGGGGTCACAAAGAGTCAGCTATGGCTTAGCAACTGAACAACAACAAACAGCAAAACTATAGGTAGAGAAATGAGGCAGAACACCTCTGCTAAAAAAACATTGCTGATGGTTTGAACTTGGCCATGAGTAAGGAAAAATGGAGAGAAGGAATTATTAGAAATTGAAAGACTCTCCCAGGTTTTTATCTAAGCTGACCGATTGTTAGCAATGTCAATAAGGCACACATATTTGAGTGAAAGGGAAGAGCTCAATTTCATACACGTTTACTTGTATTTACTTGGAATAAATATATTAACATATTCAAAAAGAAAATGGATATACATGCCTGAATGTGAGAAGACATTCGAGGGCTATATTTTGTGTAGAAAAAAATATAATTCATTTATACAGTGAATAGTTACAGAATCCAAAATAAGAGTCTAAGTTTGAATGAATTTAAAATAATAGTGTCATTCATGCTGGGTTATTCTGAAGGGAAGTTGAAGATGACTGATACTATTTAATTAATGTGCCAGGGCTAGACATTATGCTAGTGACCTTTATATATAATTTTTAATCTTAACAACAAAATTGTAACTCTTGCATAGCTCTATTTATTTTTATAAACCAAAAATAAAAACTGAAAAGGATAACTTACTTGGGTACATGACCCCTTGCCCACTTTCATAAAAAAGTATTGATAACCATAAAAAATAACAGGTAGAAACATAACTTGAACTCAGGACTCTTAGATTCTAAAATCTTCCCCTTCATTCTGTTCCATATCCAAAACTCTTAGTTATTATTCTGGAGAAAAAAATGATAAGATAGTAATAATATTAATGCTAATTATAAACAAATATATCTTATCTTTATTATTTAAACTGTTATTAAAACCTGACAATAGTCATCTATTCATTTTGTAAAATTTTCATTGAAGATAGTGCTGTGCTAAACAGATGTCTAATCTATATATGTATGCATATTATGATTGATATTTTTAGACAACTTTATTATTTAATGAGTGAGATTTTAAATTTGTTTTGAAGTTCTGATTTGCAAGTCATATCACTGATTTGCCTTGATAAGCCTTTGTTTACAGTAATTCGTAGTCTAGGTGGTTTTTACTTAAATCAAATTGTATTCTACTCCTGGAAACAAAGTGGAATTTTCAGAATTTGAATATATAGGTCTTTTCAGTGATATGGGGCATTTATTTGATTTAGTCTCACTGTTTTCTTTATAGACGATGGTTTGGGCACTAGAAGACCACCTTATGATGATTGATTAAATATCAAGTGGGACCTGCAGAGAGTAAAATCCATATACCTCCATCCTACCTGCCATAATAATGTTATGTTTCCCTAGAATAATGACACTTGCTATTTTCTGGAGGAAAATTAGTCTTCAGATTGAGTTGATGATTGAACTGAAGAGTTGTGAGACTTTGCTTTCAGTATTTCTTTCGGAAAAAGATGCTCTTAGAAAATTATGAACATAAAAATATAGATTGTGACATATTTTACAAGCTGATCCAGATGACAACGGTGACATGCAAACCTAATTAAATGATAACACTAAAAGCGATGATGATTTTCTGTCTTATTCTTTTCTAATAAACAACCTCAATTCTAAATGTCAATAACACTGACTCTCAAAATGAGGATTTATGAATTAACTAGCAGAAGAATTAACTGTTTATATACTTCTTATTCTAATTGATTAAACCAGCCAAAGAATTCGAGAGTAAGAGGAGCCATAGTCTATAGTGGTTTTGTTTGGGGGACTTTTTTTTTTTTCAGTCATTGATAAACAGAAGAGGACAAAACAAAAGGGTTTTTAAGAGTAGTAAGATGCATTAGATAGTATTTACTTTTTGTCTGTAAGTCTTCTTGTATGTAACTGTATTAAATTAAGTAAATATTTAATCTTAGTATGAGTTAGAGTCCTACTTTTAAGTATTTATCAAAATGTAAAGATAAAATTCAGTCCCTTCCCCCAAATATAAAACAAATCATGATAAAACAACTGATGCCTGGCAAGGAATACTTTTTTGATACTCAATCTATTTTCATGGAATTCAAGGTTATATCTAACTAATACAATATTAAATCACCCATTCTCCAATAAAATTATTTTTCAATTGTGAATATATATATTTTAAAATAACTTCACATGATATATTTCACATTAATAATAAAAACTTTATCCAAGTATTCATTTTAGCAAAATTTTACTGAGTTTCCTCTTGGGAAGCACTAGAAATATAAGACAAGATGAGCTTTTTGCCCACACAGCATTCGTATAGAGGCACAGATAAATCTGGATATAGCATAATATAATTACAAGTGCAGTTTAACTTGGACAGGAAGGAAAATGAGGTATCCTAGCAGAAAAAAACAATAAAAGCAATGATACAGAGACACAGCAAAGTATTGTCTGCTGTGGGAACTGCTAAAATCTATCAACCAATCCCCATTGTTATTATGCTGAAATTTAAGTCCGTAAGTAGAGCACATGAGTACTTGAAGTCTGTGACTCTTGCTCTTCTCTCTAGTCTTAATCCCTACCATTGCCCTAATTATACCTTTTTCTTTAATTGTACAAAAGGTATTGTTTTTTTATTTATTGGTCTCTGAATTTGCACTCATTTTTCTCTGTAATGCCCTGTGGTTTTTATACCTATATGCATCTTATCCCTGTAACTTTCCCTGAGAAATTTCTCTGAAGTCTTATGTTAGTTTTAAATCTGGGAGTGTTGCTCCTATGGATCCCTGATGTGTTTCCAAAATAATAAAACAGAACCTATGAACACTAAGATGTAAATACAGCTTTTTTTTATTGTGATATTGGTGAAGACAAGGAAAAAAAAAAGAAGCTTTTTTATTTTGATGATCCTCTTAGAAACAAGGTAGAAATATAGAGTTACAAACAGATACCTCATAGCATGTGTTGACACATTTAAAACAAAATTACTATACAGACTGTGCAGTCTTCTAAATGTCAAGAACATTATCTCAGTACCACTGAGTAGCATTGTCATATCCAAAAAATTTGACTTTTTATCTTCTTAAAAATTGTACCACAATGAGGTAGCACTTCACACCAGTCAGAATGGCTGCGATCCAAAAATCTGCAAGCAATAAATGCAGGAGAGGGTGTGGAGAAAGGGAACCCTCCTACACTGTTGGTGGGAATGCAAACTAGTACAGCCACTATGGAGAACAGTGTGGAGATTCCTTAAAAAATTGCAAATAGAACTACCTTATGACCCAGCAATCCCACGGCTGGGCATACACACCGAGGAAACCAGAATTGAAAGAGACACATGTACCCCAATGTTCATCGCAGCACTGTTTATAATAGCCAGGACATGGAAACAACCTAGATGTCCATCAGCAGATGAATGGATAAGAAAGCTGTGGTACATATACACAATGGAGTATTAGCCGTTAAAAAGAACTCATTTGAATCAGTTCTGATGAGATGGATGAAACTGGAGCCGATTATACAGAGTGACGTAAGCCAGAAAGAAAAACACCAATACAGTATACTAACACATATATATGGAATTTAGAAAGATGGCAATGACGACCCTGTATGTAAGACAAGAAAAAAGACACAGATGTGTATAATGGACTTTGGGACTCAGAGGGAGAGGGAGAGGGTGGGATGATTTGGGAGAATGGGAATTCTAACATGTATACTATCATGTAAGAATTGAATCGCCAGTCTATGTCTGACGCAGGATACAGCATGCTTGGGGCTGGTGCATGGGGATGACCCTCAGAGATGTTATGGGGAGGGAGGTGGGAGGGGGGTTCATGTTTGGGAACGCCTGTAAGAATTAAAGATTTTAAAATTTAAAAATAAAAAACTAAAACAACAACAACAACAACAACAAATTGTACCATTTCTGAAGTTAAAGCTTCTTAGGCCTCTCTTCACAACCTCTTTTTATTCATATTTTATTTTGTTCTTAGAAACAAAGTGCTATGGGTGAAGTTTTATTCATAATATAAACAATTAACATTGATTGTGATATTATAGTCTGATCCAAATACTTGAAATTTGTCATTTTCTGTGAGATAACATCCTTCCTTGCAAACCACAGATGTTTTATGCTCTCACACAGAAGCATACACACACATCAGATAATTAAAAAGTCTTGTTTACTTCCCAGTTTTGTTCTTGTAGAATGCGGGGAGAAAAGCAGGCAGATTTTAAATTTGTAAGTTTTGCCTTTGAGTTTGTCTTCTGTTACTAATTATCTTCACAACCTTAAATCGATTACTTAATCTTTCTGATTTTCTAATATCCTTTCATAAATGAGAGTTAAACTAGATGGTTTCTAGGGTCTTTTAAAATCATATGATTATCTGAGAAGTTACATCACCTTTCTTGTTCTACTTTGAACTCATTACCAAATGGGAAATAAAAACTTTATGATTTTTGTGTTTATAGATTTATCTACTATAAATCTGACTATAGTATAAAAATAAAATTTATATCATATAGAGTCTCAGTTTTATGCATTTAAGACTAGCTGTAAAATGCAGTACAAGGTGTTCACATGGAATGTTATTATTTACCTTGTGACTGTCCTGTTTTGTTATGTGGTTAATTAATGATATTGAATTACTAATCTTTATACAGCATTAATGATATTATTTTATTGTTAATACTACCAGGATTCAATTTTAGAAAGCTAACTCTGACATTATATTAACATCAGGGCTAAAAAAGGGATAGAGTTTTAGAAGGCCATAACCATCAAGTAGGTGGGTGCTTATTTCAACTTACTGTAGCAAAGTGCCAGGATGTTAAAGATGAAAAACTTAAGAGCTTGAAATATGATCATACTCAAATAACTCTAAAATCCAAGTGTGTGTGTGAGGGGAAAGGGTTGGGAATGATTGATGATTCTAGCATTTGAATTACTGGAAAGGAGCAAAGGAAGCAAAGGAGTAAGTGCAGATGAAGGAGACGGTCATGTTGGACCTTGGTGTTCACTGTCTTCTGCCTTGGGAAATAGAGTCTCTTTTTTGTTTTGCATTTAATATTTTTCTTCTCTCTGCCAAATACACAGGCATCTTATGAGTTAGAAGTCATTACTGTAGTGTTGTGGATGTAAACAGTTTAGTCAAAGGGGGAAGAATAAGGAAATCTGCAAAGTACGATACGTTTAGCATAAATTATACTTTTAAGAGCAGAAAGGGACCCATGTTCAGATAAAACTTTTATAAAGTATTCCACACCAGTAAGTTGAAGCTCTAAAGAATATCAAAAACAGGAAGGTTCTAGATTTTTGAAAGGAAACTTTGGATTTAGGGTACAGGTATTTTTTAGGTCATAAAAGTGAGGGACTATCTTGCCTCCAGGGTTATTAAGGAGAGTTTTCGGTCAGCTTGTAGAGGAATCCCCTGGACTCCTAACTTAAAAAGCAGGGGAATCTGCATGTTTTACTCCCCATGAACTTCTGGGACCCTGGTCTTCTAAATCAAATTTGTGTGAGAAAAACCTTGTATATTCATGGAAAATGTAGATTTTCAGTCCCACACCAAAAGATTAGGATCCAGTATGTCTAAACCCTAACACCACCACAATCCACTCGGGAGGGAGAGAGGATACAGTGCCTGTAGATTTTAGCTTAGAAAAGTAAAAAAAATGCAATTAAATGTAAAATAGTTAAAGAGATGTGAATAAGATAAATGCAAGCTTATTAATTCCATTTCAAAGAATAGAATAAGAAACCTTATTTTGAATAGTTATCAATAATAACTGATATATGTATGTTTTTCAGTATGTACTTCCCTGGTGGCTCAGATGGTAAAGAATCTGCCTGTGATTCTGGAGACCTGGGTTTGATCCCTTGGTCATGGAGATCCCATGGAAAAAGGATCGGCTACCCACTACAGTGTTCTTGCCTGGAGAATTCCATGGACAGAAGAGCCTGATGGGCTACAGTCCATGAGGTCTCAGAGTCAGACACACCTGAGCAACTAACACTTTCACTTGACTTCATATATGTATATAAACATACATACACACGTACACACACACACACACATATTTAATCCTTATGCTAATCTTAATGTTATTATCTTTAGTTGTCAGATGAAGATAGTGAAACTGAAAGAAGTCAGTTGCCTAGGATCACATCTGGTAGCATCAAAATTTTAACCCAGGAATGTGTGGTTATAATCCAGTGCTCAACATTGCTCAGCTAGGATTATTATCAATATGGTGTAGGGTAAATGTTATTGGGCTTATTATGAACAGAGGATGTGCTGGCAGCAAACAGGAAGAAATAGTAAAATGTGTGAATCACTTTATATGTAACAAACACTAAGAAAATAACTCAGAATGAAGGGTAATATTAACAGTAATGTTTATCTTGGGATGGTTGTTGGAATGAGATCACCACCTGGGAGAATAATATGCCCACTCATACTGACAATTACTTTATTCCCACAATATGAAAAGTAGGGCTCTTTGCACACTTTTTAACTTCTTGATATTTCTCTTTTTAATCTATCCATCATAGTTGTTGTTTAGTCACTAAGTCATGTTTGACTCTTTTGCGATCCCATAAACTGTGTATAACCTGCCAGGCTCCTCTCTCCATGGAATTGCCCAGGCAAGAATACTGGCATGGATTACCATTTCCTTCTCTAGGGCATCTTCCTGACTCAGGGATCGAGTTTGGGTTTCCTGCATGGCGGGTGGGTTCTATACCACTGAGCCACCAGGCAAGCCTGACGTTTTAGTACTGATAAGGGTAAACTTGATACCTCTAAGTTTATAAGCAACATTTCATCATCCATTTTAACCTACTTTAAACATCTTACCCTTAAAACATGAGTTGTAAAAAAAAATTGAAAAGAAAAGCAATTATATTGGTGAATTTTAATAATGAGATAATATCAGAGCAAGAAATAATGCAGATGCATTAACTAATTATGAAGTCTAAAAGATTTTAATTTAGATTGAGATTGCTTTGGAACAATATTGTGGTAAATTTAAGTATTTTTTTTAAGTCACTGCAAATTTTTAGAGGTGCTTAGTATTCTATAGGTATCTATTCTACTGAAAATATGTTCAGAAATAATTTGAACTTAGGCATATGTAAGGTGATAAGCTAAAAAAAAATTTTCAGTGCCAATAAACTGTAGAAAATTCTGAAAGAGATGGGAATACCAGACCACCTGACCTGCCTGTTGAGAAACCTATATGCAGGTCAGAAAGCAACAGTTAGAACTGGACATGGAACAACAGACTGGTTCTAGATAGGAAAAGGAATATGTCAAGGCTGTATATTGTCACCCTGCTTATCTAACTTCTATGAAGAGTACATCATGAGAAATGCTGGACTGGAAGAAGCACAAGCTGGAATCAAGATTTCCGGGAGAAATATCAATAACCTCAGATATTCAGATGGCACCACCCTTATGGCAGAACATGAAGAGGAACTAAAGAGCCTCTTGATGAAAGTGAAAGAGGAGAGTGAAAAAGTTGGCTTAAAGCTCAACATTCAGAAAACGAAGATCATGGCATATGGGTCCCATCACTTCATGACAAATAGATGGGGAAACAGTGGAAACAGTGTCAGACTTTATTTTTTGGGCTGCAAAATCATTGCAGATGGTGACGGCAGCCATGAAATTAAAAGACGCTTACTCCTTGGAAGAAAAGTTATGACCAACCTAGATAGCATATTGAAAAGCAGAAACATTACTTTGCCAACAAAGGTCCGTCTAGTCAAGGCTATGGTTTTTCCAGTAGTTATGTATGGATGTGAGAGTTGGACTGTGAAGAAGGCTGAGCGCCGAAGAATTGATGCTTTTGAACTATGGTGTTGGAGAAGACTCTTGAGAGTCCCTTGGACTGCAAGGAGATCCAACCAGTCCATTCTAAAAGAGCTCAGTTCTAGGTGTTCTTTGGAAGGAATGATGCTATGAAACTCCAGTACTTTGGCCACCTCATGCGAAGAGTTGACTCATTGGGATTCTGATGCTGGGAGGGATCGGGGCAGGAGAAGGGGTTGATGAGATGGCTAGATGGCATCACTGACTCAATGGGTGTGAGTTTGAGTGAACTCCAGGAGTTGGTGATGGACAGGGAGGCCTGGCATGCTGCAGTTCATGGGGTGGCAAAGAATCGGACACGACTGAGTGACTGAACTGAACTGATGATCTGTATTTCTCTTAAGAGCTTTTCAAAGTAAACAAATATAGAATAATAATCTCAGAAAAATGTTTTCAGTAACACGTCTTTAACTGATACACTTAATGTAAAGAACTTTGGGCTACTTTAAGAAAAATTTTGCCCCCAAATAGAAATTGTAAGAAATGTGTTTTGAATAAAAAGGCATGATTTTGTTAAAATAAGTTAAAGCACACAACTCAGGCAGTGGTGGTATGTTCTTTATGAATGAATACCAACTTTGTAAACCCCTGGTCTCATTAATATAGTCCAGCCAATGTTTCTTCGGTACCAATGTTGAATATGTTGCTTCTGCAGCTTTTGCTACTTAAGGAAATTTCAGAGTTTAGATATATTAATAAAGGTGATTATATCAATGCTAATGGTTTTGTCCTTCTAATAGCAGAATAAATTTTGTCCCTCAAAAACAAATGTCCATCGATCTAAGCCTTCAGTTAAATCTAACTTCCAAAATTTTATATTATACTCTTTAAAGAAGACTTAAAAACAGATTTCGTATTGTTTGCAACTGTTTACACAACTATTACTTTATGATCCTGACTCTTGACATGCATTTCATTAAGCCATTGATGTCAGCAAAAAAATTAATAAAACACAGCCCATATTTTGTTTTCTGTGTTATTTTAATCAATACTCCCTCTGCTGTTTTAATGGAAGAAATCCCCAAGGACATCTCTTATTACCAAATATTTACAGAGTATTTTTTTGCTATTCGAGAAGCATTACAAAATAAAGTCAAAAGTCAAGGCAATTTAATGCATTACCTCTATTTGCACAGCTATTTCTTTTTAATCCACACTATTAATCTAAGTAGGAAAAATCCATACCTGAGGCATTTTTTTTTTCATTTTGCTAAGATAATTTCATAAAAACATCATCGTTTGGTGGTAGCTTTTGTTTTTCCACCTTTTTATTATGAATTGTTGTATTATTTCCCATAAAAATTCAGAATTTCTCTCTCCTGTAAACCAAACAACAGAATATCAAATGCAGTCTGTCAATAAATGTGATGTAGATTTTCACCCATCTTGTTTGCTTCTCTTTCTCTGCAGGCATTCCATCTGTACTGTGTACATTGAAGTGCTTCCTCCAAATAATCAAAGCCCTCCTCGCTTCCCACAGCTAATGTATAGCCTTGAAATCAGCGAGGCCATGAGGATCGGTGCTGTTTTATTAAATCTACAGGTATGCTCCTTCGTTTACATATTAAATTCTAGCAGCAACCTTGAAGGCTAATGGGTTAATATCTGTGCAAGAAGGGAGAAAACCTCACATGTCACTTACACTCTGATGAATGACAATTCCATCTGGAAAGGAAAGTAGGGATAATATGGATGGAGGGTTTCCACAGCAAATCTATTCTATTGATTGCCACTACTGAAGCACTAACGTTAGCTGGCAGGGATTAGCTGCAGTCATTACAAGAGAGAATGAAAGGATTGGAAGCATGCACTTGAATATCTTGTACTTTGCATCCAAAGAGCTTGCAGCTGACTCTTGTGTTCTGTCTTGGATTCCTTTGCCCCGGAAGGATTTATTTTTGCTGCAGTGTTCAGTATAGAAAATGACTTCAGATTCACCAACTGATGGTAGGCATTCTAATTCAGAGGCAGGCAATTTTATTTTTTGGCCATGGGAAAACCTTCTAATTGCTGTGCTTCAGTTTACTTGTTTAGATGAAGGGGGTAGATTTAGGTGATATTTCCATTCACAGCTCTTGATACTTGGGCATATGAGTTACTTGCAGAATGATAGCTTGATTTTCACAATTTATATATTCCTGGCTAAAGCATATTTGGCCAGAAAATGCTATATTTTCAACTGAACCTACAGTTTCAAGTTGGGCTACTTGTATTGTGATGATAACTGTCACTTGCTATAAAAATCATGAGTACAAGACATTGCTTTATCTACAGATATTCAGAGGACAGAGAATTTATCATCTCCTGGTGTTATATGGGAATAGCAGGAGTTGCTGACATGAGAATTCAGGAAGCTGGCCTTGAAGATTAGAAGAGGTTTTTTGTTTTTTGTTTTTTTTTCTTCAAATATGATGAGTTAGGAAAATCCCAGCATTGATCTTTGTCATCAAATGAGAGGACATGAGGCATCTTGCAATCTTATTTGAATACAGACACCCTGTCTCTCAAACCCTGATGATATAAAATTAAAGATTCCATAGAATGTTTACACTAGAAGAAATGCTAAAAATAATGAAACATATCAACCTCATTTTCTAAATCTGGGAAATGAATCTTATAGAAAGTAAATGGGGCCTAAATCAGTTGATGAAATTCTCAACATTTCCAAAACAAAGCTCATTCTGTTATAGCACACACATTTTCTGAGGCTGCTAAAATTTTGGCTGGCATTACCAGATACTTCTTTTTACCTCTGCTCTTGTCTCTATTTTGTTGCTTTTTCTCTAGGTAACTAGAGAGAATTTACTTTTGTTGTTCATTTACTATTAAGACATAAGGAAATAAAATTATATAAAAGTAGATATATTAGTAATAAGGAAATTTGGGGGATTTTAGTAGATAAAATAGGCTTCCTTGATGGCTCAAACAATAGAGAATCTGCCTGCAATGCAGGAGACCCAGATTTGATCCCTGGTCCTAGAAGATCCCCTGGAGAATGAAAAGTCTCTCCATTCCAATATTCTTGCCTGAGTCCCTTGGACTGCAAGGAGATCAAACCAGTCAATCCTAAAGGAAATCAACTCTGAATATTCATTGGAAGGACTAATGGTGAAGCTGAAGCTACAATACTTTGGCCACCTGATACAAAGAGCCAAGTCACTGAAAAAGACCCTGATGCTGGGAAAGATTGAGGGCAGGAGGAGAAGCTGATAGCAGAGGATGAGATAGTTGTATGACATCCCTGACTCAATGGACATGAGTTTGAGCACACTCTGGGAGATGGTGAAGGACAAGGTAGCCTGGTGTGCTGTTTAGTCTAGGGGATTGCAAGCAGTCGAAAGTGACTAAGTGACTGAGCAACAATGGACAAAAGAAAAAAAAAATCCTGTAGTTTCTTTAGGAGAAATAATACATTTAGTTGAGTCGTGTAAATGATAAAATATGGGTAGCCAATTATACAGAGTGAAGTAAGCCAGGAAGAAAAACACCAATACAGTATACTAACACATATATATGGAATTTAGGAAGATGGCAATGACGACCCTGTATGCAAGACAGGAAAAAAGACACAGATGTGTATAATGGACTTTTGGACTCAGAGGGAGAGGGAGAGGGTGGGATGATTTGGGAGAATGGCATTCTAACATGTATACTATCATGTAAGAATTGAATCGCCAGTCTATGTCTGACGCAGGGTGCAGCATGCTTGGGGCTGGTGCATGGGGATGACCCAGAGAGATGTTGTGGGGAGGGAGGTGGGAGGGGGGGGTTCACGTTTGGGAACGCATGTAAGAATTAAAGATTTTAAAATTTAAAAATAAATAAATTAATTAATTAATTTAAAAAATATGGAAAACCAAATATTAAATAGCTACATTTATAGAATAATGAAAATTTTTGTTTACCTCTGATGGGAATTTATTTTGTTTAAACAAAAAGTAAAGAAAAATAAATCTTAGATTTGTAAGTTCAGGCCAAGAAATTGTACATGTTTAACATTTAAATATTTCTTGAGAATGTGCCTTTGTATAATTTAACTTTCTGTAAGTCAGATATAATTTTGCTTCTACAATGGCTCTGGTTTTATTTCAAATCCAAGAAATATCTGGGAACCACAGTACAGGAGAATAATTCTGTGAGTTAAAGATGAAAAGGAGTTGGCCTTTTTCATATCTCAAATTTCTCTAGTACAAAAGCTGAGGAAATACTTGAAGTGACATTTCTATTCACCCTTTGTGCTTCTGGTACAAGTGAAAGAAAAGATGCCAATTGCAGTGGCAGTCTCTATTAGAAAGAACTAGGGTGACACCATCAAGGCATTTTTTATAAGCCGCCAACCATATACTTTTGCTCACGATCAACTGAGATTGAATTTAAACTAGTGACCTAAAAGTTGAAAAGCTCTGTCAAATTACTCTCACAAAGACTTCTAATAACAGAATGTATTAGAGGTACTTCTGGACACATTCTCATCATTTTCACACACAGCACTGCCCGCTGCTGACTCACAGCTCAATTTAGAAAGACAGGATTTATGGAGAAATATATTTTCAAAGATAACAGAAGACTGACTTCAAAATAATCTGTTTTGACTGAGGTCAAAGTGGTTTCTTTTCAAACAACAGTCTTTGTTTCCCTCCCCAGCCCTTTTCCTTTCCTCTTGTAAGTATTTTCCTTTCATTCTTTCTAAAAGTTGTTTAGGAGGCTGTGATTTTCCTCAAAATATCCTATTAAAGATATTTTGCCTAGCTGCTTTTTTGATGGCATTTCATGGAGGAAAATGTTACCAGGAGCTTTTATTTTTTCAAACTTGTTGTGCTGATCAGCGTTAGTATTAGGTGGGACTTTTTCTTCCAGAATTGGTCAGATCTTGCTCTAAAGCATGTTCCTCCTTTGTAATTCTGAACTACCAGTGAAGCCGGTGAGACTGGTGTGCTGATGCCAGAGCATACACTGGGATCCAGAAAGCAGGCTGTGCGCCTTTCTCCCCAATTTTGTGTTTGGTTATGTCACATTGCTAGCTTGAAATGGCCCATGGTGGGTGTTTTTATGCCATCATAACCAGCAAATGCAATGAATCGGTACCCTCCAGTCCAGATCAGTTGTTAAACTTTTGTTTACACACCATTGGATTTGGAGCAAAGTTCTCAAGATTCAGATCACTAAAATGTGTTGACTCTAGCAGCTTTCTGCATCTTTGTCCCTCTGAAATTTTGATCTACTTCCATCGCTTTAAAGATGAGAGCCATGCTTCCAAATGTGACTCTATATTATACTCAAATACAATAGGTCTCAGGTTTTTTTATCCATATAAAAACATTTTTTTACTTTCATATTACCCTTATAATTTATGGCTCACATTCTCATCGACTGTTTGGCACATCCCTGTTACCACTATTATAATCTTTTCTTACACATGGATTCTCCTTGTACCATCACCATCATCATCATACTCATATAATAATAATAGCTATATAATGACACTTATGCGGAACTTAGTGAGGCATGACTACTTCCAATAATCATGTACAGATGTGAGAGTTGGACTATAAACAATTCTGATCACTGAAGAATTGATACCTTTAAATTGTGGTGCTAGAGAAGATTCTTGAAAGTCCCTTGGACTGCAAGGAGATCACACTAGTCAATCCTAAAGGAAATCAACCCTGAACATTTGTTGGATGTTGAAGCTGAATCTCCAGTACTTTGGCCAGCTGATGAGAAGAGCTGACTCATTGGAAAAGACCCTGATGCTGGGAAAGATTGCAGGCAGGAGGAAAAGGGGATGACAGAGGCTGAGATGACTGGATGGCATCACTGACTCAATGGACGTGAGTTTGAGCAAACTCTGGGAGATGATGAAGGACAGGGAAGCCTTGTGTGCTGCAGTCCATGGGTTACAAAGAGTTGGATGTGGCTGAACGGCTGAACAACAGTAACAACAATGAGGCAAGCACTGTTTAAGTTCTTAATTGTCTCAGTAAGGACAGCCAGGTTTATATTATACACTCACACTCAAAATTTCAACAATTTGTAATATAAAGTTTTATTTCCTACTCATACTGTGTGTCCATCATGAATCAATTCCAGCTCTGAAAAAAAAAAAATTCTACCCCTATTCTTCATGATTTTCACTCTATTTCAGAATGGTAGAACAGCCTCTACCTGGGACAGTGTTGTTCCTCTGACAGACTGAAAAGAGAGTCGCAATAAACCATATGCTGTCACATAAAGCTTCTTCTGGAAGTAACACAGGACCCTGCTACCCACATTTCCTTCACCAAACCAGGTCACAATTCTGCTAGTGATTCAATTATGGCAAGGATGTATAATCTTACCACTAGAAAGTGAAGTCGCTCAGTCCTGTCCAACTCTTTGCGACCCAATGGACTGTAACCTACCAGGCATCTAAGTCCATGGAATTTTCCAGGCAAGAGTACTGGAGTGGGTTGCCATTTCCTTCTCCAGGGGATCTTCCTGACCCAGGCATTGAACCCAGGTCTCCCGCATTGCAGGCAGGCACTTTACCTAGAGGCAGACACTAATTACATGGCTATGTCTGATGTCAAGAGCCATGATTTCTTTTGGTACAGCTTTTGCTTTCCAAGTCACTGCACACAGCAGCTTTGCTAAATGATTCATAACTGCCTAACATAATTTCCCATCCTTGCAGCATGCAATAACTGTTTCCTTACCACCCTTATCTTGATATCACTGCTATTTATTATTTGGGGGAGTGTTTATTATGGTACAATCCAATTTTAAGCACTAAATTGTGAATTAGTTAAAATGTCTAGGGTTTCGTTGCCAAATTTCACATTTTATGCCAATCTCTGGTTGGTAGTGACTGCTATATTCAGTCTTCATTCTGAAACTCATGCCTCTGTCTAGAATTTTATTGATCTCTTGACTGAAGGCAATATTTGCAGTGGAAAACACAACAAAACCCAACACAGCAAAAAGCAAAACCTAGTTATTTGCTCTTTCCCATCAAAGAGTAGTACACAATTGAGCAACTGAACAACCACCACCACAAAGGAATGATGCACATAATATCTATTTAATCCTTGGGATGGGAAGATGCCGTGGAGAAAGAAATGACAACCTACTCCAGTATTCTTGCCTGGAGAATGCCATGGACAGAGGAGCCTGGTGGGAGACAATCATGCGGTCAGAAAGAGTCAAACACCCATGAGTGACTAACACACACACAATCTGCATATAAATTAAATAAGCAGGGTGGCAATATACAGCTTTGATATAGTCCTTTCCCAAATTGGAATCAGTCCACTGTTTAATGTCTAGATCTTACTGTTGCTTCTTGACCTGCATATAGATTTCTTAGGAGGCAGGTAAGGTGGTCTGGTAGGTGGTCTGGTCTCTTTAAGAATTTTCTAAGTATGAGGTGGTCCACACAATCATAGGCTTTAGCACAGTCAATGAAGCATAAGTAGATTTTTTATGAAATTTTCTAGCTTTTTCTATGGTCAAGCAGATGTTGACAATTTGATCTCTGTTTCCTCTGTCTTTTCTAAACTCAACTTGAATATGTGAAAGTTCTCAGTTGAACCCTGGCTTAGAGAATTTTGAGCATTACTTTGCTAGCTTGTGAAATAAATGCAATTGTGCAGTAGTTTAAACATTCTTTGGCATTGCCCTTCTTTGGGATTGGAAGGAAAACTGACCTTTTCCAGTAGTGTGGCCACTGCTGAGTTTTCCAAATTTGCTGGCATATTGAGTGCAGCACTTTCACAGCATCATCTTAGGATTTGAAATAACTCAACTGGAATTCCAGCACCTCCACTAGCTTTGTTCATAGTGATGCTTCCTAAGGCCCACTTCACTTTGCATCCCAGCATGCCTGGCTCTAGGTGAGTGATCACACCATCATGGTTATCTGGGTCATTAAGTTTTTTTTTTTTTTTTTTTTGTATAATTCTTCTATGTATTCTTGCCAACTCTTCTGAATATTTCTGTTTCTGTTAGGTCCATACTATTTCTATCCTTTATTATGCCCATCTTTACATGAAATGTTCCCTTGGTATCTCTAATTCTCTTGAAGAGATTTTTAGTCTTTCCCGTTCTATTAATTTCCTCTATTTCTTTGCACTGGTCACTTAGGAAGGCCTTCTTATCTCTTCTTGCTATTCTTTGGAACTCTGCATTTAGATGGATATATCTTTCCTTTTCTCCTTTGCTTTTTGCTTCTCTTCTTTTCTCAGCTATTTGTAAAACCTCCTCAAGCAACCACTTTCCCTTTTTGCATTTCTTTTTCTTGAGGATGGTTTTGATCACCACCTCCTGTACAGTGTAATGAACCTCCGTCCATAATTCTTCAGTCACTCTGTCTATCAAATCTAATCCCTTGAATCTATTTGTCACTTCCACTGTATAATCATAAGGTATTTGATTTAGGTCATATCTGAATGGTCTAGTGATTTTCCCTACTTTCTTCAATTTAAGTCTGAATTTTGCAATAAGGAGTTCATGATCTAAGCCACAGTCAGCTCCTGATCTTTTTTTTTTTTTTTTTTTGCTGACTATATACAGCTTCTCTATCTTTGGCTGCAAGCAATATAATCAGTCTGATTTCAGGATTGACCATATGATGATATCCATGCGTAGAGTCTTCTCTTATGTTGTTGGAAGAGGGTGTTTGCTATGACTAATGCATTCTCTTGGCAAAAATCTGTTAGCCTCTACCCTGCTTCATTTTGTACACCAAGGCCAAACTTACCTGTTCCTCCAAGTATCTCTTGACTTCCTACCTCTGCATTTCAGTCCCCTATGATGAAAAGGATCTTTTTTTTTTTTTTTTTTTTTTGGTGTTGGTCCTAAAAGGTCTTTTAGATCTTCATAGAAATGTTCGACTTCAGCTTCTTCAGCATTAATGATTGGAACAGATTTGGATTACTGCGATATTGAGTGGCTTGCCTTTGAAACGAACAGGAATCATTCTGTCATTTTTAAGATTGCATCTAAGTACTGCATTTTGGACTCTTTTGTTGACTATGATGGCTACTCCATTTCTTCTAAGGGATTCTTGCCCACAGTAGTAGGTATAATGGTCATTTGAATTAAATTCACCCATTCCTCTCCATTTTAGTTCACTGATTCCTAAAATTCCTTCCAGACTAATTTGTTGTAATCTCAATACAGGTAATTTTTTTAAAATTTAAATTTATTTATTTTAATTGGAGGCTAATTACTTTACAATATTGTATTGGTTTTGCCATACATCAACATGAATCCACCACGGGTGTACACGTTTTCCCCATCCTGAACCCCCCTCCCACTTCCCTCCCCATATATTTTCCCTCTCCATGTTTTCTTTTTTAAAAAAATATTTATTTTTAATTGGAGGATAATTGCTTTACGATGTTGTGTTGGTTTCTGCTGTACATAAATGCGAATCAACCATAAGTATTCTTTCCCTCTTTAATCGCCCTCCCACCCTGCTCCCCCATCATCCCTCTAGTTTGTCATAGAGCACTGGATTGAACTCCCCATGTTATACAGCAACTTACCACTATCTGTTTCACATATGGTGACATATAGGTTTCAAAGTTACTCTCTCAATTTGACCCCCCAGTCCTTCCCCTGTTGTGTCCATAAGCACGTTCTCTATGTCTGTGTCTCTATTCTTGCCATGCAGATAGGTTCATCAGTACTATTTTATAGATTCCATATATATGTTTAATATAAAGTACTTATTTTTCTCTTTCTGACTTATTTCACTGTGTACAACAGACTCTAGTTCTTTTGCCTCAGTTCAACTGACTCAGATTTGTTCCTTTTTATGGCTGAATAATATTCCATTGTATATATGTACTGCTTTCTTTGTCCATTCATCTCTTGATGGACATATAGGTTGTTCCCATGTCCGGGCTATTGTGTGTTGTGCTGCAAATGAACATTGGGGTTCATGTGTCTTTTGAATATTGGTTTTCTCAGGGTATTTGTCCAGGAGTGGGATTGCTGGGTCATACAGTAGTTTTTTTTGTTGTTGTTGTTGTTGTTTTTTCCCTAGTTTTTCAAAGAAATCTCCATATTGTTCTCCATAGTGGCTATATCAATTTACATTACCACCAACTGTGCAGGAGGGCTCCCTTTTCTCCACACCCTCTACAGCATTTATTGTTTGTAGATTTTTTTGATGATAGCCATTCTGACTATGGTCTGGCCAATTAGGTCAGTTTTGATTGCTTCATTGTAGTTTTGATTTGCATTTCTCTAGTAATGAATGATTGGAGAAGGCAATGGCACCCCACTTCAGCACTCTTGCCCGGAAAATCCTATGGGCGGAGGAGCCTGATGGGCTGCAGTCCATGGGGTCCCTAAGAGTCGGACACAACTGAGCGACTTCACTTTCACTTCTCACTTTCACTTCTCACTTTCATGCATTGGAGAATGCAATGGCAACCCACTCCAGTGTTCTTGCCAGGAGGATCCCAGGGACGGGGGAGCCTGGTGGGCTGCCGTCTATGGGGTCGCACAGAGTTGGACACGACTAAAGCGACTTAGCAGCAGCAGTAATGAGCGATGAGCATCTTTTCCTGTGCTTGTTGGCCATGTGTATGTTTTCTTTGGAGGAATGTCTGTTTAGGTCTTCTGCCCATTTGTTGACTGAGTTGTTTGTTTTTCTAATATTGAGATACTGAGCTGCTTCTCTATCCTTTCTATTCCCACATTAGAGGAAATTTGAAAGGAAGATAAATGAATAAGAGATCACATTCACCTCAGTCTAAGTCCCCAGAACCAAAATTTGTTTTAAAATGAAGAAAAATGCATCATACAATAAAAATGAGGCAGTTTTTCTAAGTAAGAGTTATATATTTAATTGAGACATTATTGATGAAGTCAGCTACATGCCAGAAATGGAAGTGATCAGTGCAGTAGCCTGACAGCAGCCTGTAAGAAATAAAACCAGTTAATTTACTACCCAAGAATTAAGATTCCTTATTCTGAATATAAAGAAAAATAAAGTCTTAATTTTTGTACCTACAATGAAAATACAGGAGGAGAAAATATTTAGTAGATACCATGGAGGTGAAGACCTGTAGTATTTGGCATTTAAAGCAATCAACTCTAAATCTGCCTCCTTTTACTCCTGGATTTCTAGTTATCATAATCTCCTGCATTACTAGGTGAGTAAAGTGATGAAGTATATTATTCTCAAGGCCTTGACATTGTTTCTAACATGTGGTTATTCAAGAGGGAAAACCCAGTTCCTTTCATGCTTCTACAATAATCAAAATATCCATTTTCAGCAGTAAGATTACACCTGCCTGTAGAGAACAGATGTTAGTTATGAACAAGTTTTGAATCAAATGATCCATTTACCTATTGTTGGTAAGGAAGTCCTTAAGGAAAGTTCAACTACCCTTTGCAAAATAGATAGCAAACATATATGGGAAACAGAGTAAAGATATATCCCTCTTTGCACACAGTACGTTGCTGTAAGGGTGAAGTTTTGAAATTAGAGGAAAATAAGTGCTGGCAATTGTTCATTGATTAAAATATCTATCCCTGTCCTCTTTTTTTTTTTTTTTTTGCTACTAATTCTCTTATTTACACATGGACTTACTTCTGAACATGAATGGTGGTAGAAAAATAAGTGACTTGAAGTGATGCCAGTGCCAGTGCTGATTTTTTCAAAAATAAAGAACAGATATAGTAGAGCACAGACTGACAAAACAGCCTCTGGGCAAAGTAGCCTATATGGCTGGTAAACTGAGATGGTTTTTATATTTTAAATGTTTTTTTCATAAAATATAAACAAAAATGAAATTAGAAAACAAAAAATATATACAAAGAAGTCACATGTAGCCTTATAAATATTTTAATTACTTTTTAAGGAGGGGAAAAAGGATTCTGACCCTTATAATATTCAATTGAGTACCATGGACAGGGAGCACGTGTATACCTGTGGTGGATTCATGTTGATGTATAGCAAAATCAATACAATACTGTAAAGTAATTAACCTCCAAATAAAATAAATAAATTTGTATTAAAAAAATAAAAAAATAATAAAAACAAATGAAACAGGAGAGCAAATTAACAAAAAGTCCATTATGTTTAAATAAATGTGAATATCTAAAAAATAAAAAAAGTAAAAAATATTTTGCACTCTTAAAATGAAGTATATTAAATTAAAATAGGAGTCATTTAATTAAGCTATGTCAAAATTCTCTGTTATCTGTTCTGAGTCTCACATTAGCTAGTTGAAAACAGGAGCGATATTAGTTATTAAGGTATAGTCCATACATATATGTGTGTGTGTGTATTAAGTCAATACATTGCTGTTGTTGTTCAGTCACCCAGTCATGTCCAACTCTTTGCCACCCCATGGACGGCAGCACTCCAGGCCTCCCTGTCCCTCACCATCTCCCAGAGTTTGCCCAAGTTCACCTTCATTGTATTGGTGATGCTGTCCAACCGTCTCATCCTCTGATGCCCTCTTCTCATTCTACCCTCAACATCAGGGTAGATGTTCCCAGCATCAGGGACTTTTCTGTTGAGTCAACTCTTTATATCAGATGACCAAAATACTGCAGTTTCAGTTTCAGCATCCAATCTTTCCAATGAGTATTCAGGGTTGATTTCCCTTAAGATTGACTGGTTTGATCTCCTTCCTGTCCAAGGGATTCTCAGGAGTCTTCTCCAGCACCACAGTTCAAAGACAACATAAACTAAGGATTAACTTATTCTTTGATATAATCAAAAGACAGAATTTTAAGAGCTTGGGAAACAGGAGGGAAGTGTTGTCTTTTGGATAGCAAAGCGGAGATTAAATGAGACAGCATGTAAGCATGTTGATTGCATAGATCAGTGCCTAAAATGCAAAAAAAAAAAAAAGTAGTTCTTTTTATTTTTATTCCTAATCTCCAGAAGAACAAACACTGCCTTTTTTTGTTTGTTTGTTTGTTTTGTTTTTCAGTTAACTAGATTTAAGACTTTAAAGGTGAACAAGATGGTACTTGGAATAATGGATAGAACAGTGAAATATCAACTATACAGTAATGTATATATTACCAAACTTGTCTGGATCCATGCTGGGGTCTTAGTCCAGCTTAGACCCCTTGTCTTGGCCAAGGAGATTATTTTTTCAATTGAATTGACATAACCAATAAAGAAAACAAAGCTGAGATTGGAACATCACAAGCTTTTCAATGACCAAAGAATGGAGAAGGGGAAATCAGTTTTTAAATCAACTTCTCAAGCCAATTTGAGCAGAGCCACCTTATATATTGAAGGGTCAAGGTAAAAGGGAGGGGACTGGAAAGAGTGGGAGGAATATTCCCAATTTATCCAAGAATAGGAGTGTAGTTTGGATCTGGAACTGAGGCAATAATCCTTTTTAGCCCTTGTGTGGCTTTTCCACTGGTCATGGCAATTGAAAACTGTCCTGGCACTAATGGGTGTGTCAATTACCACACTAATGTATTACAGTGAGCATATAATGAGACTCAAAGTCTACTGAAAGTGAGCCTTCCTGCATTTTGGGGCTAACTGACTCTGAACAGTTCTGACTTTTCTCTTTGCAGCTTCCTCCTGAAACTTAGATATGAGAAATTGATTTCCATTCAAGGGGGTTGTAGGGAAACAGCCTTGGCAACAGATGTAATCCAAGGAATATATTCAATTACTTTATTATTTTGTTTGTTCTTCCATTGAGAAAGAATGATCATTTGTGTTTTAGAGAACACAGTGACACTTAGAAAGCCCAAGAGATATGTGGTTAAGAGGTCAACACTAATAGTAATAGCATCAACATTAATTCTAATTGAATGCAATTATCAGGCAGAAACTACACCAATCACTTAAAAGCTTCCTCATCTTTTATAGTCTCAGCAAAGCAATGACTTTTCCAATGTTGAACACAACCCTGTTGCAGAGTGGGCATTCCATTTCTTCTGATCTAGAAGCTGTGTGCTATTATTCATTATTCTATTCTGCCTTTCCTAGAGACTGAAGTTCATTTATTTCTCTCAGTTGTACCCAGACTTGAAAACAATCCCCTTAAGAGCAGAGTAAATCTACTCTCAAGGCTGATCACTCTTTCTGTTCTAAGGTGTGCTTGATCAGCCTTAATTTTACTTTCTTGCAGTTACTTCTTGATTCTTTACAAAAGTGAAGGAAAATATGTAATGTCTATTGACACTGGAGAAACTTAATTTAGCCACTGCTTTAAACTTCTGGCTCCACTTATCAGTGATCTCTGATGGCCTATGGCATGTTGAGCCATTTACCACCCCCCCACCCCCCCCCACCCCCCGCCCCGGCTTCTCTTTCCTGAAGTCTGTAAAGCAGGTAAAACAGCTCAGACATACTTAGCAGGAAAAAACCTAGAAAGTGGTGTGAAGTACATTAGAAAGCAAGATACTGCCATCTCTGATCATCTGAGGAAAAATATATATGTATACATTTTACTAATGAAATTGCTTGGTTAAGCAAAAGATGGTGTTTGTTCAACTTGCAGCATGCATTTATTTACTTGCCATCTTTCTTTTTTTTTTTTTTCATTTACTCATTTTAAAAATAGTTTCAGAAAGCTGTAGAACATAAACTCTGTGCCTCAAAGAATTAGTATATTTTTCTTCCTGAAGGAAAATTCCCGCTGCCTTAATGTCACTGCAGAATTAATCCATTTCTAGAAAAAATGAGTGAAATGCAAGCCATCATACAGTAGGGCTTCCCTGGTGGCTCAGTGGTAAAGAATCGGCCTGCAAGTGCAGGAGAGATGGAGTTCAGTCCCTGGGTCAGGAAGACACCCTGGAGAAGGAAATGGAAACCCACTCCAGTATTCTTGCCCAGGAAATTCCATGGACAGAGGAGCCTGATGGACTACAGTCCATGGGGTCACAAATAATCAGACACGATTTAGCAACTAAAGACCACAATGACTACATTAATACATCATATTAATATTATTTTTCATATTAATTTTCATATTGTTATTCATATTAATTAATCCATCATATGAGAGATATTTATTTGTTTTTCTGATATCTTTGAACTGTTCTAGAAGTTTTGAGAGTTTTTTCCTTTTATTGATGAATATTTCTTATAAAATAGGATATATTTTCCCCTGAAGATGATGTAGGAACTTATGATTCATGAATGTTTTACAGCCAAATATGTGTGAATCATAGACCCTATGCAATTTCATTTATATTATGGGGATCATTTTGGATATGTCATCTGGAGATTTGCTTTTCTGTCATCAAAGAAGCTCTTTTTTTAAACATTAACATGTCAGTGTATAGATTGACATTGCAGATTGTATTGAAAGACATTCTATTTAGTAGGTTGCTCTGATTTTGCCAAGTGTGAGGAATAAAATCATTCATTTTCCTCTGTATTTTTTACTTCATATAGTGGAAAATACATTGTTTCATCTTTCCTCCTAATATTAATAGATTTCAGATAACTCTTTCACCATTAACATTATCTCAAAAGAAAAGTGTCACAGAAGTTTAAATACATTGAACACTGATATTGATTACCCAATTTCAAGCATAATTTATATTTTATACTGAAGATACATAGATAGATAAGAGATTGTAAGATATATATTTTAGAGAGAAAGAGATGTCTCAATGCCAAGCAATCAGCTTTTACAAAAATTAAATATGATTTGTAGTGCAAATTTTTCTCCTTTAAAGCAGATGTTCTGATATGTCTAAGTTTCAAAAAAAAGTTTGCTATCCTTAAAACTATGGTATGTGTATTATCTAGGGATGATTTTTCATCTCTAGGCGTGCGAAGTTGCCAAAAGTGAGGAAAATGTATTTTTTAATGTATTCTGCATTCACATATGTATCTTCGTCTTCCCAAAGAATCACTTAGCTTCATGTAAATCTTCCATAGACAATAATATGCTCATAGGCGTAAAGCCAGAGAAGTGTCAGGAGGTAAGGGAAAGGAGAACTCCAGGTCTTATATATTTAAACAGTTATTTTCTGTCATTTTTCTTTGTGCCTTCCTAGTTTAAGAAAGAAATAAACATGATAAAAAATATATAAGATGTTCTGCAGAATATAATGCAGATTATGACTTGAACTTATATTTTCGATAGAGTTAGACTTTACTTTTTTTTCTGACTTAAACAGTCTCTAACAGAAAGTAATGTACATAGGAAATGAGTAAAAATTACCTAATTTTCCTCCCAAAGAGGACTGGTGTCTTATAAAACTTGATACAGTATAAGAAATAAGGCCATATTATCAAGTTCTTTTGAAAGCAGTTCATGACGTAACATAAATGAATCAGATGAAATAGTCTTTTTCTGATACCACTGACCATAAAGCAAAGGTGCTGTGGCCGGTGGGACAGGTGAACACAGATGATGATCTGTGGTTTTTATTCAGCCTGGAGACAGTCACTGGCCAGGAGAACAGCTTTATTTTGGTAACTCTCTTACTCCATATTTTCATCAAACACTTGGATGAAGACTTTTACAACCTCTAATCACACCATCTACCAATCTTTTCACCTTATTCCTATGTTCTGTTTTTAATCTTGCAATTAAAATGTAACACTCCTTCCTATCTCAACCATTTCCTTAACTTGAATACTGTATCAGTGCTTCTAAAGCCTCTGTAATGAAGGATACATTTAAATAAATTATTAGAAAAAAAAAAGTAAAACAGCAAAGAATGCAGCCTTTTTAAAAAAGAACTATTAGATTCAACACATAGTAAATCACCCTGGCACAACCTTTAAATTTTTCTAAACTACTCTAAATTTTATGGTGGAGAAATTCATTCGACATTTCTTGTATTGTCACGATCCACAATAACTACTTCAAAGAATGGCACAGTTCAATGGAACACGATTTGAATATCACTCAGGATGGGCTACAGTTTGCAAGGCCCAGTGCAAAATAAAAACACAGTACCTTTTAAGTGTCATCCTTTGTGTTGCTCCTGAAAGCACTCTTCTAGATCATGTCCACACTGGCCTGCTCAAGGACACTGTTCAGGAATCATATTTTTAACTTGCTGCATCATAAGAATCTCTTAACTCTATCTGATCATTTCTACCAGCATAAAAATATGTTACTATATAACCAAATTAAAGGCAAAGCAGGAACAACAAAATGTCTTTGACTACATAGACCACTCTAGCCCCTTATCTATTTCTATGTTTCCCTTCCCTGCAAAAAATTCTCAAACATGTTATCCGTATTTGCCTGGAGAAAGTCTTGGTCATTTCCTTTCTATTCTCTCTTGACCTCATTTTAATCACAATTTTAATAACACCAATCCAATGATAATGGCTCTTTTTGTAGTCTCAGTGCTCATTTTCACAAATAATTCCTCATCTTACTCTATCCATCAGTAAAATGTGATAGAATTAATATATCCATTATTATGTAAAAACTTATTTTGATTTCCAGTATAACAGTCTCCTGGGATTTCCCCCCAATTCTCCTGA
Organism: Ovis aries; assembly: GCF_016772045.2. Taxonomy (NCBI): domain Eukaryota; kingdom Metazoa; phylum Chordata; class Mammalia; order Artiodactyla; family Bovidae; genus Ovis; species Ovis aries. Next base: position 5,000,074 of record NC_056075.1, read on the forward strand.
CTGCTGTATCCCAGTCTATTTTGATGGTTCCTCTTCATTTCCCTGACTCTTAAAATAAGGCGTGTGTCAAGGCTCAAGCTTTTCACCTCTTCTTTTTCTATGTACAGATATCTAAGATGATCTCATGTGTTCTAGTGGGTTTAAATTGTTATATGCTCATAAATTATAATTCATAGCTCTAGTTTAGCTCACTGCTTTAAAACTCTAGACCCATGTCCAACTGTGAGGTCTATATATACATATATATGATATCTTATATATATATTTAATATCCTATATATATATAGGATATTAAACAAGCATCTGTCTTAGGCTGAGTTTCCAGAGAAGCAGACTTAGAGATAAAGTTTCCCTTGTAAGATGTTTATTAGTAATTGTTTTGTAATCAACTCCTTTGGAAAGGGGAGAAAGAAAGCAGACAAATTTAGGGAGATTTTGAACTTCAATGCAGTCACAATAACTGACTCCCTACAAAGCTCTAGAACCAAGATAGTCCTTTATATTAAGGTAGGTCTTTTATAAACGTGCTTGAGTAAGTCAGATGCAGTTTGCCTCAGAAAGCAACTTGACCTTGGCAAGGAAGCTCTCTTCAGAAAAGGCATTCTTGGAAAATAAGATTAAAAAAGACACACTTATATGTACATACACATTTTTATTGTTATTGTTTAGTTACTATGTTGTGTTGAACTCTTTTGTGACCCCATGGACTGTAGCCCACCAGGCTTCTTTGTCCATAGTATTTCCCAGGCAAAAGTACTGGGAGTGGGTAGCTATTCCCTTCTCCAGGGGACCTTCCTGACCCAGGGATCGAGCCCACATCTCCTATATTAGCTGGAAGATTTCTTTCCACTGAACCTCAAGGGAAGTCATGTATATATACACAGATATATGTATGGATTTATGTATTTTTCTTGTGTGTATGTATGTGTGTAACAATCATTTTGCTGTCAGCAGAAATTAACACAGCATTGTAAATCATTTTCACTTTATTAAAAAAAAAAAGTAAAAAAAGGCCTTCTCTGAATAGAAGGCCTCTCTGTAGGCAACATTTCCAACATATAGTGGAATATTATTTCTTTGAATGGGAAATTGGGAGGCATATCACACTGCTATCACAGCATCTCAAAATTAATGCATTCTGTACTCAACACCTTGTACTTAATCCCCCTAATTCCAAGCAAATAATTGATCCTCTTCCATTTTTTCCCTTCTTAGTAAATTGAAACCTCAGATGTCCAAGACCTCAGGCCAAAACCCTTCAAATCACCTCTGATTTTTCTCTTTCTCCATATCCATCTCTTCTGTCCAGTCAATACTAAATTATCTCGTTTCACTATTTCTTACCACTCTTACTGCTTTGTTTCTGATACTGCTGCTGCTGCTGCTGCTGAGTCGCTTCAGTCGTGTCCGACTCTGTGCGACCCCATAGACGGCAGCCCACCAGGCTCCCCCATCCCTGGGATTCTCCAGGCAAGAACACTGGAGTGGGTTGCCATTGCCTTCTCCAGTGCATGAAAGTGAAAAGGGAAAGGGAAGTCGCTCAGCCATGCCTGACTCTTAGCGACCCCACGGACTGCAGCCTACCAGGCTCCTCTGTCTATGGGATTTTCCAGGCAAGAATAATGGAGTGGGGTGCCATTGCCTTCCTGATACTAGTCACCAACAAATTTTGCCCAGATTATTGCAACAGATTTCTACTGGATTTTAATCTCACTCCTCTTTGGTCTATTACTCATGCAAAAGTCAGAGTAATTATTTGAAAAACTACATAAAATAGGTTCACTTCTTTGTGAACATCCTCCAGTGGATACCCAAGTCACCTAGAATTAAAGACAATGTCCCTATGACACCTACCTGATCTGATCCCCTACTTCTCATCATCTCAGCAATTCTTATCTGGCCTCATCGACCTCCTTGCACACTGCCTGACTCCTGCCTCAGGGTCCATTCACTTAATATTTCTATTGTCTGAAGTTCTCTTTTCCCAGACATGCACATTTTTTTTTCCCTTCCTGTATGTTTCTGCCTGCTTCTTCCTTAGCAAAATGGTCTTCCTGGACCTAATTATAGAAAATAAAAATAACTATCTTACTGTGCTCCATACCAACTTTACCCTCCTTGCTTTTGCCCTAGGTGCCCTCTTATGTATTTTGTTACTGTGCCAAATGTTGCATTAGGTTCACAATGACAGACTCTATTTTATTCACTACTGTATCCTCAGTAGCTAGAACAGTGCTTAGAATATATACTATGCTATCCATAAACATCTGTTGAACGCCAGGTGGATCTGATTTCAAGGAAGGCCTGAACCAAGGTTTCAGAAAAACGTCATCAGTATTTTTGCCCCTCTTTCTGTTGGTTAGCTCTGTATAGACTTTATTTTCAGACAGCCTGTTATTAGGACAGAGAGGTGACAAAACAATCATTTTATTCTTGATTAAATCTGAAATGAAGACTTGGGGTAATACAGTCTTAAGATGAATTAAAGGGAAATAAATGAATGGAGAGTCTTCTGAAAGAAAAGAGGGTGACGTGATGAAATGTAGTACATACACATCCCCTAGAAATTCCCAAAATATTAAAACTTTTTTTTAACTGCTTGTATATATTTAGACAAATTTCAAGAAGATTCATTTTAGCATTTCCTATAAAGATTTTTTTTTTTTTTTGGTGGGGGTGGTTCCAATCATTTTATGCCTTTACAGATGGTTTACTGCTGTGGTTTTCTAAACTAAGATGTGAGTGGTAGAGTAATGCAGAATTAACCAGCCTACGATCTTAGTAGTGTTGAGACTGAAAACACTGACTTAGAGGAATATGTTCACCAAAGCAATAAGGTAGAATATGAGATCTTTATCTTTAATGGAATTTTATGGACAACCATAAAAGCGTTGTGTGTAGTTATAAAGCCAGGTCTGATCAAGAGACATTTCAAGTTGACATTTAGTCCCTATTTACAACTGTATTTCTAATCTTTACACTTATTTCTATCATGTCTCTTCTTAAAGCCATGGAGGACTATCTAGATAAGAGTCAGTTGGTCTCTTTTAATTGAATTTGTGGAAAAGGTGAAGACCTATATTCATCAACTTGTTTTTATAGACAATTTTTAACAATAGTTTAAGACTATAGTAGAAAGTGATTTTCATTTACTTCATTCCAGGAGACTATTGTGTGATCCAAAGAAAAGTTTGCAATTTCTAAACCTGCTTGATAAAGCAGGGTTTTGTTTGTCTGTTTGTTTGTTGGCTTCTTATTTTTCGTTTCAATTAACCAGAAGTAACCAATCTGCTCTTCCTAAAAGTTAAATTTAAAAAGACTACTTTGAAATCTGGGAATGAATGTGGAATACTGGTTTGGGCAAATATTTGAAAGCCGCTGGTATTTTAATACAGTAATCAGTACTACCTTCAGTAGCTTGGCATAAATGAGTCACTGTGCTGTTTCTTAAATAAACCTCAGAGTTTATTGCATGTCTTGAAGCTGTTACTTCACATACTGGTAACTATTGTTGATTAAAGCTTAAGTTTGTAAATGCTATTGTTTTCCTGAAGTTTTGATCAATAGGAACAAAAACAGTGTTACTGAGGTATACTCAATAAACAGCTTATAGGTGTCAATTTTCTAGAAGAAACAACAGGAGACCCAATTCATGTTGAGAAGTGTTGATGATGATTCTATGCTTAACTACCAGGAACTGGTTGATTTAGAGCTAAAAAATCATTTTTAGGTTAAAAAAAAAAAGAACATTTGCATTAGAATAGTTACTTAAGAAAACTGAAGAATGCAATATCTTTTGTTCTAGTTTTGAATACTTTCTATTTCACATGGATTCACAAAAACCCATAACAGTTTAAAAAAAATAAAGAAAAACAGTTTACATGTTTCTATGTTCTCAACTCACACACCTGCTTCACACATACAAAAGAAGAAAAAAAAATAGCTTAAAAAAGTTCACATTAAGAAATGTCTTTTAGGGCTTCCCTGGTGACTCAGTGGTAAAGAATCCACCTACCAATGCCCAGATTCGATCCCTGATCCGGGAAGATCCCACATGCCACAGAGCATCGGAGACTGTCCACTGCAACTGTTGAGCCTGTATGCCACAACCACTGAAGTGCAAGCCCGAGAGCCTGAGCTCCACAGCAACAGAAGCCACCACAATGAGAAACCCACACACTGCAGTAGAGAGGAGCCCTTGCTTGCTGCAACTAGAGAAAAGTCTATGCAGAAACAAAGATCCAGCACAAAGACCCAGAAACAAAGACCCAGCACACTCAAAAAATAATTAAAAAAGAAACATCTTTCAAACATAGAGGCAGAATTATTTAACAATAAAAATTAGCTTTGAAACAGCTTTATTTCCTACCACCTATCCCAACATAAAAGTAGTTCAGTTTTAATTTTGATAACAAAATAGTTAGACAGACCAGCAAAATTTGATTGCCACTATAATTCCCCTAACTTAAACTGTATGTGCTAGGTGATTTTAAATCAGAGGTCACCTTTGTGAGTAAAAATATGTGATAAAAACAGCAAGTGGAAAAGCCCCAGATATTTATGCTTCCTTTTTCTTTGTTTTGATTGATTTGTATAATTAATATGTGTATATTCATAAGGGCAATCATATCTACACATTACATTAGTTTCTTTTTATGCAGCTTTTAAAAAAAATTTTCTATTTTGGCTTTATTTCTCATTCTCTGTTTTCTTTACCCCAATTAGCTCTTTGGCACTTCCAGATCATATATCTCATTTTAACTGATCTGCGTCTTGATATTTTTTTCCATCATATCCTGAAAAGAGAAAGTGAAAGTGAAGTCGCTCAGTCGTGTCTAACTCTTTGCCACCCCCCTGGACTGTAGCCTACCAGATTCCACTGTCCATGGTATTTTCCAGACAAGAATACTGGAGTGGGTTGCCACTTCCTTCTCCAGGAGATCTTCTAGACCCAGGGATTGAACTTGAGTCTCCTGCATTGTAGGCAGATGCTTTACCGTCTGAGCCACCAGGGAAGTCATATCATGGTCATATATAATTGAAGCACAAATGTGTGTATGTATATGTTTATATATTCACACATAAACTACAGCCATGATACACATATGTGTGTTATTTTTGGAAATAATGAAATGAGCTTTCAACATTGTTATATTTTGCCTGGTAGAAACTACAGGATTCATTGATGACTGGATGTAGAAAGAAGACTTAACAATGGATGTTAATATAGAGCATGAGGAACTATTACTAGAAGGGTTGATTTTCCATTAACCAGAATCAAAAGAATGTCCAAGAAATTTGGTCATGTTAAATTTGAAATGTCTTTTGGCATCTGATTAAAGCTATTAAGTAAGCAGTTGAGTGTGATTTTAGAGAAAAGGTATGGATTACAAATATACATTTGAAGTCTTGAGCTTTTTAAATACCATGTAAAAATTTGAGATTGCATGAGGTTCTTAAGGGAGTGAATGTGTAAGACATTCAAAGATTGATTTTAAGTTTCTGAGGATAAGAGGACCAAGAATAGAGATCCAGAAGAACATGTGTCTGGGAATTAAGGGAAAAAAGTGTACCGAGAAGTGAGAAATCAGTTGTGTCTAATGCTACTGTCAGATCAAATGAAAATTAAGTAAACAAAACTAAGAAACAAGCAAATCAAGGATTGTGAATTGATCAGTGAATTTGCTAGTAATGAATTTATTTGATGATGTTGAAAAGAGCAGTTTCAGTGCAGTAATTAAGGGAGGGTTAAAGGTATAATTGAGGTTTTAGGGAAAATGTGTGGAAGAGTTAATCGCTCAATCATGTCCAAATCTTTGTGACCCCATGGACTGTAGCCTGCCAGGTTCCTCTGTCCATGGAATTCTCCAGGCGAGAATATTGGAGTGGGTTGCCATTCCCTTCTCCAGGGGATCTTTCCAACCCAGGGATTGAACCTGGGTCTCCCACATTGCAGGCAGATTCTTTACCATCTGAGCCCAGGGAAGCCCCTGTTTTAGAGAGGATGAGAACAATTTAGAAAAAGTAGAAAGCAAAACTCCCAAAATTTTTCCCTAAGAGGGAGATCAGACTATGGATGCTCAATCACTAAGACTTATCAGACTCTTTGTGACCCCATGGACTGTAGCATGCTGGATTCTTCTGTTGTTGGGCAATAATGCTGGATTGGGTTGCCATTTCCTTCTCTAGGGGATCGTCTCAAGCCAGGGATTGATCCTGCATCTCCTGCACTGGCAGGCAGATTCTTTACCACTGAGCCACCGGGGAAACCTGATCAGATAGAACATTTTCAGTAATAGGAGGGAAGATATAGTGTGTGGTTACAGGATGACATGTATGAAATATATATATATATATATATATATATATATATATATATATATATATAATGTGCATATATGAAATTAGAAGAATTTGGAGAAAATTGCTTCAATTTTCTCAGTGAAACTAAAATTAGGGTAATCAGAAGAAAATAAAGATGTGGTAGGATAAGTTGGAGACCTGAGGAGAAAGTGTTAATAGTCATATAGGAAAGAGGGAAAGTGATTGAGGTAGCTAAATAAAGTACAGTAGGTGGGCAGGATGAACACTCTTAAGGTATGATCATGCTTACAGTGTCATTCTAGGTTAGCTGCATTTTAAAGTTTCAGATACGCTATATTGCATATAATTCATAATATTATTTAATTTTAAATCAAACTGACTTTCTTACATAAATGAACTTATCTCAAAAACCAAATTTTTATCAGAATCATAAATGACAAAACTCGACATAAAAATGTGAACTGTAAGTCATATTGAAATATGTTCATAAACAATGTTACTTTACTTTGTTAAAGGACCAACAATTTAATCCCAAGATTTGCACATACATTTTTGGAAACACGGCTGTCCTGAACTGAAAGCTTCAGTTCCTGCTCTCAAGCAATTTAATAACATAAATCAGGACTTGTTTGCCTAAACATGAAAAGAAAAGACCATCTAAGTCTGTTTATTTTATTTATTTTAAAAACCCTAAGGGCAGGTACTTTGCCTTAATGTCCTGTGAAATGTGTAAAATCATTCTGTGAGCATAAAGTGTACTCTATCAAGTGGTATTGAGGACTGTGTTCATCTTAATATGAACAGAAGTTTAGAGATATGCTTTCTTTTTCAAAATTCCTATCTTCCTGTGTCTAAGGACATTGCTTATTTAGATAAATCCTGTCGGGTTTCCGTTGGTGCTTCTGAAAAATGGGTGACTTGAATTTACATACAGTGAGTAATCTACTGAGAAGAGTAGAAAGAAAAATTGCTTCGATCTTTAAAGATATTCTTTGTCAAGGAAAAATAAAGAAAAGGTAGCTTTATTTTTTAGTTCACATGCTGTTAAACACATCAGCGAACCTCTAACTGAACTCCATTACTTGCTAGGTCTCCAGGTTAAGTAACTCGGGTTGCTTACCTGAGGTCAACAATACAGGAGTAAGCCTTCCACTTGCTTGCTATTTCACAAACTCATTAGGCATGTATCCATCTGAGGTCTTCTAAATTGTTCTACTCTATTTTTGGAGGGACCTTCCCCGCATGAATAGCTCTCTCACCTTTTACAAGTGTTGTCAAATTTTCACATTTTTTTCTAATGGCTTTCCTGAAAACCTCAATGTAAGTGTAAATTTTCACTCTGCCTTCCCATATGTCCTTCCTGAATTATTTTATATTTTTATAGCACTCACATGGATTTGAAAACTGTATTATATACATATATGTTAATTACATATATAAATTATATATTGCAATCTGATATATTGCATATATAAATATGTAATTATATAATATATTGTATATAAATACCTGTACATTGATTATTTTTATTTTTCTCTGTCTCCCTCACTATTTGTAAACTGCACAAAGGAAGCATTTTTGTGTGGTTCTTGTTGAAGTTCCAGTGCTGAATACAGTGTAGATGTTCAATAAATATTTTCTGAACATTGTGAATATTGTTAGTGTTGGGGCTTACCAGGTGGTGCTAATGGTAAAGAACCCACCTGGCAGTGCAGGAGACATAAGAGACATGTGTTAGATCCCTGGGTCAGAACAATTCCCTGGAGGAGGGCATGGCAACCCACTGAGTAATCTTGCCTGGAGAATCCCATGGACAGAGAAGCCTAGTGGGCTTACAGTCTACGGGATCACATAGAGTCAGATAAAACTGAAACAAGTTAGCAAGCATGTATTGTTAATGTTATCATTAGCTTTGTTTTGAAGTTAGGTGTCTTGCCCAAGAGACAATAGTACAGTGAGTGCTGAAACCCAGGTTCCTGGCTCCAGAGCCCACCCAGAAACTCTATGATAAACCCAGGGAAGATGACTGCTATCATACTCCTCTTAGATCTTGAATGAAGGACTCATTTTGGAATTGATTGATCAAAAATAAAAGCATAGGAAATGGTTTTTGTGCTAAGGCTAATTCCTATCTGTTATATTATGGGAAATATTAACTAATAGTAGAATCTCCTTTTTAAAGATGAAATAGTCACTATTATCTCTAAATAAATAAAAAATATCTTCTGATTAATTATAAAGAACCATAATTGGAATGATGAGAGAAAGAGTAATATAATTGAAGTCTGGCATTTTCCATTTGCCTATAAGATTATTGCATGGCTTAAATGGAAAAAGGCATGCAAATATAATTTCTGATATTATAATAAGTAGTCAGCAACTTCTAATGTCAGGATTCACTATTCCATATCATATATAAATTTTTGTTCATCATGTAGAGAAGGCCGGCTGTGTGATGTGATGTGCGTTAGTCATTTACTCGTGTCTGACTCATTATGACCCTATGGACTGTAGCCCACTAGACTCCTCTGTCCACGGAATTCTCCAGGCAAGAATGTTGAAGTGGGTAGCCATTCCCTTCTCCAGGGGGTCTTCTTGACCCAGAGATGGAACTTGGGTCTCCTGCATTGGAGGCAGGTTCTTTACTATCTGAGCCACTAGGGAAGTCTAGAGAAGGTTGGTCAGACTCATACATTTTAAAATGTTTTTAGAAATATATGTGAGACCACATATATGTACATTATCAAATCTTAATCCTCACAGAATAATTGTTTCTGCTGATTTTTGAATTATTATTCATTATTTCTCCACTTTGATGTTGGTACATAGACACCAACATCATGGTAGTTTAACATGGTAAACTACATAGTATTTTAAAAAATGCTAACAGAAGTAATGGATATATTTCACAATTCAAATCCAGAGAGCACCACTCCCCCTTGTTTCGCTGACTAAGAATTTATGAATCCTCCCTAATTACTATTCTGTTTGCCACAGATCCTGAAACAATAGCAAAGGATTGACTAAGAGGATAAGAAGAAGAAAACAATCAAATAAGGATCTTCTTCTAAATCCTGGGTTTTCAAAGTTTCCAATAAAGGCACAGCCTCACATATGAATGAAATAGGCAAATAACTGGCTCACAGTCAAACATAACTGAAGAAATATTCCACAGTACCTCGGGGATTGAAAGTCATTATTTGGCTGAAAAAAAACCACTGAGAGTTCTGTAGGAATTCCTCTGTTACTTGAGTAACTTAACAAAATAATGACTTATATAAACAAAGTAACACAACATTTACAGTCTGATACATTAGAAGCAAAGTTTAACATTAATTTGGACTTAAAATTGTTTGCACAAAGTTATCTTACTTCAGAATCTATTTATTCTGGCTTTAGTGAAAACACAATAAAAATTGTCTCTCAAAAACTATAACAACCGTATAACAAAAACAAAGAGACATTAATAAATCTGTAACAATGTGATAGGTAAAAATGACTGACTGAAAGAGGAAAACAACAGAAAACATTTAGTGTGAACTTTTTAGTGGTAAAATATATCTCCAGATACAGCTTAATTCTGTGTTTCTTGAGAAAGTTAAGTGTCATTTGTAATTCCATTTTATCTTTCTCACTAATATATACCTGGGAAAGAACCAAAAAAAAAAAAAAAGGGAAATATCAATCATATGCTATCAATCCCATTGACTGTGTGTATGTGTTTATTTTCTTAGTCTCTACACTTACACTTGCATTATAATTAATTTAATGAATTTTAAAATTTTAGATTTAAATTTAACTGGAATATTTCAAAGATAATATAAGTAGCTTGTTCTTTCATTGTATTTTGCTATTTTATTGTATTCCATTTTCTCTGCGTCTGTGAGTGTGTGTATGTAATAATGCATAATAATGCAATAACATTATTAAAAATAAAATAGAATCTTGACCTGGGAAAAATGGTCACATTGTCTGCTTAATTAAAATGAGATATGATGAAGGTACAAGGGAGAAGGCAGGAGCACCAGTCAGATGATTATTACTTAAATCCATGAGGGAGATGGTATTTGAAGTTCAGAGACAGCCAGATACTGCAGATATTTTAAATACAGACCCAGTGGGATTTGCCGATGGGTTACATTAGGGATTAAGAATGTTCAGTTAAGGTCAAGTGGTAGAAAGTTGTAGTTACTGCTATTTGCTGAGATAATGAAGATTGAAAGCAGCAGTGGGAGAGTAGCAGAGAGATCAGGGTTGGGGATTTTAACATTTTAAATTGGGTGTGTCTATAGTTCATGTCCAGTGGGTTCTCAAGGCAAGAATACTGAAGTGGTTTACCATTCCTTTCTCCAATGGACCACATTTTGTCAGAACTCTCCACCATAACCTGTCCATGTTGGGTGGCCCTACGTGGCATGGCCCATAGTTTCATTGAGTTAGACAAAACTGTGGTCTGTGTGATCAGATTGGTTAGTTTTCTGTGACTGTGGTTTTCAGTCTGTCCTCTGATGAAGAAGGATAAGAGGCTTATGGAAGCTTCCTGATGGGAGAGACTGACTGAGGGAGAAACTGGGTCTTATTGTGATGCGCAGGGCCATGCTCAGTAAATCTTTAATACAATTTTCTGTTGATGGGCAGGGCTGTGTTCCCTCCCTGTTATTTGACCTGAGAGCAAACTATGGTGGAGGTAATGAAGATAATGTCGACCTCCTTCAAAAGGTCCCAGCAACACACTGCTATACTTAGTCCCCTGAACCCTGCAGCAGGCCACTGCCAACCCATGCCCCTGCTAGAGATTCCTAGACACTCACAGGCAAGTCTGGGTCAGTCTCTTGTGGAATCATGGCTCGTTTCTCCTGGGTCCTGGTGTGCACAAAGTTCCAAGAGTCTGTGTGCCCTCTAAGAGTTTATTTCCCCAGTCCTGTGTAAGATCTGGCAGCTCTATGGTGGGGTTAATGGCGACCTCCTCCAAGAGGCTTATGCCATACCCAGGTCTACTGCAGGCAGAGCCCCTGCCCCTGCGCCAATCCATTGCTGACCCATACCTCCTCAGGAGATACTCAAACATAGTTCTGTCTCAGTTTCTGCGGGGTCTGTGGGTGCTGGTGTGCACAAGGTATGCGTGAATGTCTCTGGTGGGTGTCGAGTTTGATTCTAAATGTGATTTTGCCCCTCATACCATCTTGCTGGGGCTTCTCCTTTGCCCCTGGACATGGGTTATCGCTTCACAGTCCTTCCAGTGCCACTTTAGCACCTACTGTCTACTTCTGCTTTATTGACTATGCTAAAATCTCTGACTGTGTGGATCACAACAAGCAGGAAAATTCTTCAAGAGATGTGAATACCAGACCATCTTACCTGCCTCTTGAGAAATCTTTAGGCAGGTCAGGAAGCAACAGTTAGAACTGGACATGGAGCAACAGCCTGGTTCCAAATTGGGAAAGGAGTATGTCAAGTCTATATATTGTCACCCTGCTTATTTAACTTATATGCAGAGTACATCATGAGAAATGCTGGACTAGATGAAGCACAGGATGGAATCAAGATTGCTGGGAGAAGGTATCAATAACCTCAGATATGCAGATGACACCACCCTTATGGCAGAAAGCAAAGAGAAACTAAAGAGCCTCTTGATGAAAGTGAAAGAGGAGAGTAAAAAGTTGACTTAAAGCTCAACACTCAGAAAAGAAAGATTATGGCATCTGGTCCCACCACATCATGGCAAATAAATGGGGAAACAGTGGAAATAGTGACAGGCTTTATTTTGGGGGACTCCAAAATCACTGCAGATAGTGACTACAGCCTGAAATTAAAAGATGCTTGCTCCTTGGAAGCAAAGTTATGACCAACCTAGACAGCATATTAAAAAACAGAGACATTACCTTTGCCAACAAAGGTCCATCCAGTCAAACCTATGGTTTTTCCAGTAGTCATATATGGATGTGGGAGTTGGATTCTAAAAAAGCTGAGCACTGAATAATTGATGCATTTGAACTGTGATGTTGGAGAAGACTCTTGAGAGTCCCTTGGACTGCAAGGAGATCCAACCAGTCAATCCTAAAGGAAATCAGTCCAGAATATTCATTGGAAGGACTGATGCTGAAGCTGAAACTCAAATACTTTGGCTACCTGATGCAAAGAACTGACTCATTTGAAAAGACCCTGGTGCTGGGAAAGATTGAAGGTGGGAGGAGAAGGGGATGGTAGAGGATGAGATGGTTGGATGGCATCACTGACTCAATGGACATGAGGTAGAGTAAACTCTGGGAGCTGGCTATGGACAGGGAGGCCTGGTGTGCTGCAGTGCATGGGGTTGCAATGAGTCAGACACAACTGAGCAACTGAACTGAACTTAGCTGATACCTGATCTATTGGGATCCAAACAGGCAACTGGAAATAGGTCTAAAATTCAGAAGACAGGGCTGGTTTATAGATATGTGAGTCTTCTGCATAGAGATAATTTTAAAGCTCAACAGTTGGATGAAATGACAATGTAAGTGAGGTCCAAGAACAAACCTGTGGAGCATCCAATGTAATTATGTCTTATAGATGAGGAAAAACCAGTGAAAGAAAATAGGTAGTAACTGATAAGGTAGAATTAAAAGCAGGAGAATATGGCGTTATGAAAGTCATGCAAAGGAAGTGTTTTACCAAGGTGATATTTTTAACTAATTCTACAAAGCTCTGAGCCACCATCTGAGCCACCAGATGGTGGCTGTCTGCATTGTGGGAGACCTGGGTTTGATCCCTGGGTTGGAAAGATCCCCTGGAGAAGGAAATGGCAGCCCACTCCAGTACTCTTGCCTGGAAAATCCCATGGACGAGCCATGGGGCTCTATGGAGGAGCCATGGGGTCACAAAGAGTCAGACATGACTGAGCAGCTTCACTTCCTTTCTTTCTACGAAGCTTCGTCCACAAAGCCCTGCACTCAGTAAATACTAGAGAGATGGTTCTATCCCTGGGTCAGGAAGATCCCCTGGAGGAGGAAATGACAAACCATTCCAGTATTCTTGCCTGGAAAATCCAATGAACCAGAGGAGCCTGGCAGGCTACAGTCTATGGAGTCACAAAGAGTTCAACACAGCTGTGCTACTGACACACACACACATTCACAGATTACTATTCAGTTGCCCTTGGACTCTGGAATTTGTGTGGTCCCAGAGGTTTCTGGCCATCCATCTGTTGTGATAGCTGATAGATCTGTCCGGTGACCAGGACCCTGAAATCCATGTCTAAGCCATCTGATCTACCTGTAGAAACAGTGCTCCCTGTTGGTCCGGAAATGGGATTTCATACTCAATCTCTCATGGCTGGGATAGTTGGTGTCAGGTCTTTGAAAGGACCCATACAACCGCACTTTCTAGGTCCTGCACTCTAGAGCAGTGCCTATCTGTCAGAGAGGTTGGAATCTACCAACCAACTAACATAAATAAATAGTAGTTCCCCTCCTCTTCAGGTCATATTTAGGCAGATCCCTCTTATATTTCTCTTATATCATCCCAATTTCTTTATTCACCCCTCTTCCATAAGGGGATGTAATGGATCATTGAAAAGGAAATTATTGGATATTTTAGGTGGCAAAATCCCAGATTCCAGTGCCACAATATAGAATATATATCTTTATTTTGCGTAAGAGAAACTAAGAACTCAAAGGCAGAAGCTGTAGATTTTGTTTTCTATGACTTAAGAAGGGGAAAAAAGGTTAATATTTACTGAAACAATGTGCCAGATGTTAGTCTATGTGTTTTAACACAGATTATTTCACCTAACTCTCTCAACATCTATTAACTTTTGTATTATTATAGTTTTCATTTTACAAATGAAGAAATTGAGAAATGATCACACAATTAGCAACTGGAGCCCAGTGTTTAATTTCAGGCTCTCTGACTCCAGTTTCAGAAATCTTAACCATAAAGTTTTATAGACAATATATTTTGAACAGAAAAAGAGAAAAATGAAAGTGTATTAAGTTGTTTTGACAATGCAAACATTTATGTAGAATCTAACATATTTGTTTGAATTATTCATATAAAATTAAATATACTCTATGGAAATCATTACTATATTTCCCCACCTGATAAGATTATATATATATATTCAGGGGATATTATTCTTATTCACTGTTGCAGGTTTCAGATGAAAAAGAATGGTAGAAATGCTGGGATCTGGTATTTATATGTAATCATTAGCAGATATTTTAATCTTTATTCTATAAGGTATCATGGATCTTTTGTGCTATTAGTTTCAAGTTTCTAGTATCTATATTATACTGTACTGAATTGAAGCCATATCAGTTACTTGATAATTAAATTTATGTTTTCTCTCTGAAGGCGACTGATCGAGAGGGAGACCCAATAACATATGCCATTGAGAATGGAGATCCACAGCGAGTTTTCAATCTTTCAGAAACGTAAGTTAATAATTTCTAAATATTTACTTTTTAAATTTTTAAAGTGTTAAACAATATACTGGTAGCAAGGGAACAGACTTTTAATCAAAGACTTTCAGCTGTTTGTAGGGGTGGGGGGTGGATAATTCTGAATTCAGAAATCATACCCAGGAGAATATTTATTTATTTTAAATATTTTTACTAGGTAAAATCCACTGAGGTGGAAACATTTCATTTGCAGTTATAACCTGGGATTAATTAGATTCCTTTAAAGTTGTCAGTTATTCATAACAAAAGTATTTCTACAAAAAGTAACTTGGCACTAAATTGTTCATTCAAAGGGAATTTTGTAAGACAAAGTATAATTCAAATGCGTTTAAGGTGTCACCAAAGTCTATCCTTCAATTTTTGAGTAACAGGTATATTCTAGAAAAGCTAAGATAAAAATATTTCATGTCCATTCTAAGCCTCTTTTATGTCTGTGTTCATGTCATTCTACCCACCTCTCTGAACATATCAGAGGTAATTTCAGTCATAACCATTGAGAAAACTGACAGCAGGCATTAAAGAAGGCATTGAAGTTTGCTTTGTTTCTCCTCTGCAATAGCAAAGTGGCCGTTCTGCGGTCACATGTGGCTGCTTATCAAAGAGATGTTCTTGTTATCTCTCTGATGTTTTCTCTGTGGTCCTGAGTGGTTTTACTCCCTGAAAGGATGGAAATCTAAATGCAGCTGATGAGTATAAAGTGAAAATTTTGGCAACTTAGTCAAACTCTGCTTCAGTCTCAGGAGCACGTATTGCACAATGATGTATCAAGAGAACTGTGGATGGTCACTTGATCTTTTTTAAGAAACACCTGAGATTTTGCATTGACAAGGATGGTACAGCCATGAATTTGTATGCCTGGAAACAGTATTTCCCAGAGTTTTAGACTTCACAGATGAATAAGCTACCATTTAGAAAATGGAAAGACAGATATTTTGAATTTTCCCTGATAAGTACATACAAATCATAAATGAGTTATAATTTGCAATCATCCTTAAAGAAAGAACACTTTGTAAAAAAGACATTTTAACAGTAATTGAGACTGCATGGTACTGGCATAAGAATATGTCTGAATAACAAGGATAAACTAAAGTGTCTAAAAATAATCCCTAATATTTACAGTCCATTGATTTTCAAAAGAAAGGGCCAAGACAATCCAATTAGAAAAGAATAATCTTTTCAATAAATAAAGCTGGGACAGCACACAAAGGAATGAAGTTGGACCTTTACCTCACACTATTTGTAGAAATTAACTAAAAGTGAATCATATACCTAAATATAAAAGGTTAAACTATGTAATGTAAAAGAAATACAGATGTAAATTTAGGCAATGCTTTCTTAGACATGATACAAAAAGCAAAAGTGATTGAGAAGAATAATAAGTTGCACTTCATCAAAATTTGAAAAAAAAAATTCAAATGGCATGATCATGAATTTGAAAGACAGCCTCTCAGAATGAAAGAAAATATTTTAGATGATGTATATGACAAGGGACATATATGGAGTATTTAAAGAACTATATCTTGAAAATGAACAGATTAATAATCTAAATAAAAATGAATAAGAATTTAAACAGACATTTCTCCAAAGATATGTATATGGTCAATAAGCACATGAAATATGCTCATAATCACCAGTCACTAGGGAAAGGCAAATTAGAATCATGAAACACCACTTCACATCCACTCAGAATGGCTATAATGAAAAACAAAGGAAATAGCATATAGGGGTGAGGATGTAAAAATATAAAAATTCTGTAAAACTATTTCTCATTTTCTCTAAAATTTAAACATAGAGTTACCATATAACTCAGCAATTCCACTTGTGTCTATTCAAGACGAATAAAAGCACATGTCCACTTAAAAAGTTGTACAAAAATGTTTATAACAGAATTATTTAAAATGGGAAAATGTGGAAAACAACCCAAATGTTTGTCTATAGATGAAATAAATTAACAAAATGTGTGTTCATGTGGTGGAATATTATTCATCAGGAAAGAGAATTAAGTACTGAAACATGCATGAACCTTGAAAATAAGATACTAAATGAAAGATACCACAAAAGAACACATTTTGTATGATTCCATTTGTATTAAATGTCCAAAATAGGCAAATCTATAGAGACAAAAAGTAGACCACACGTTTCCCGAGGCTGGGAGATGGCAGTGGATACTAATGGATACAGTGGTCAAAATATTTTAAAATTGATTCTGGTGATACTTAAACTACTAAATGTATTGAATTTACACTTTAAATGGGTGAATTCAATGATATGTGAATTATATGTTAATAAAGGAGATAAAAATAAGAAAATAATGAAACTTTCACCGCTATTCTCTGTTAAGGATTTCCATTCCTGTGTTTATCTGTTTTTCTCTTGATGATGAAGGATTTTACAACTGCTGGATGTGAAATCTAATGAGCTACCAGTTTTATCACTCATGCTGCTCCCCTAGCAAGTGGTTCTCTTCTACTTTCTCATTAATGATTTTGAAGCCAAACAGACAAAAACCTAACTGGGAATCAGAGGTTCTTTAAGGTGTGAAAGATATGAATGCAGCATCCTCTTTGTCTGAACTGAGCTAATCAGACAGAAATATCCTTGAATGCAAACTGCTTCCAGATAGAGAGAATAGGTCAGGTCTCTGTGATGATTGCATGGCCTCTTTCAGTGATCATTCTTGATCCAGGGTCTGTACACTGAGCTCATTTCCTTTTATCTTATGGTGATTTTATTTCAGCCAACACATTGCTCTTATTCCCATTGATATGTATAGGCTGGTCTAGACCCTTAGCAATATATTTCAACACATTTGAAATGGAAGAAAATTGATACTTTAATTCCTGCTTCCTTCAATACCTCTGGGATACTTGTGCAAATTTGCATCACCACTTCTGTGTAAGGTTTAAGGATTTGAGTAATTCGGGTGCTCTTTCCAAAAATAATAGAAAATAATTTATGTCCTCTGTTATTAGATGCTTCAATTCATCTAAGTAGTGATCTTGGTTACATTTTCCTTCTTAAGAAAAAAAAAAGTACATGCTTATTGTTTATATTAAACATTATATTATTTTATTCTATAATGTCATTGTTAGCAATAATCATTATGATACCATTAATTTACCTTTTCTCCACTGAAATAAAAATATACCAAAACATTTTTATAATTTTTTAAAAATGTTCAGTTCAGTTCAGTTCAGTTCAGTTGTTCAGTCATGTCCAGTTCTTCGTGACCCCATGAACTGCAGCATTCCAGGCCTCTCTGTCCATCAGCAACTCCTGGAGTTTACCCAAACTCATGTCCATTGAGTCGGTGACGCCATGCAACTATCTCATCCTCTATTGTCCCCTCTTCCTCCTGCTCTCAATCTTTCCCAGCATCAGGGTCTTTCCAAATGAGTCAGCTCTTCACATCAGGTGGCCAAAGTATTGGTTTCAGCTTCAGCATCAGTCCTTCCAATGAACACCCAGGACTGATCTCCTTTAGGATGGACTGGTTGGATCTTCTTGCAGTCCAAGTGACTAGTCTTCTCTAGTACCACAGTTCAAGAGCATCAATTCTTTGGCACTCAGCTTTCTTCACCGTTCAACTCTCACATCCATACATGACCACTGGAAAAACCATAGCCTTGACTTTTGTTGGCAAAGTAATGTCTCTGCTTTTTAATATGCTATCTAGGTTGGTCATAACTTTCCTTCCAAAGAGTAAACGTCTTATAATTTCATGGCTGCAATAACCGTATGCAGTGATTTTGGAGCCCCAAAAATAAAGTCAGCCACTCTTTCCACTGTTTCCCCATCTATTTCCCATGAAGTGATGGGACCGGTTGCCATGATCTTTGTTTTCTGAATGTTGAAATTTAGGCCAACTTTTTCACTCTCCTGTTTCACTTTCGTCAAGAGGCTCTTTAGTTCTTCTACTCTTTCTGCCATAAATATGGTGTCATCTGCATATCTGAGGTTATTGATATTTCTCCTGGGAATCTTGATTCCAGCTTGTGCTTCTTCCAGTCCAGCGTTTCTCATGATGTACTCTGCATAGAAGTTAAATAAGCAGGGTGACAATATACAGCCTTGATGTACTCCTTTTCCTATTTGGAACCAGTCTGTTGTTCCATGTCCAGTTCTAACTTTTGCTTCCTGAGCTGAATACAGCTTTCTCAAGAGGCAGGTCAGGTGGTCTGGTATTCCCATCTCTTTCAGAATTTTCCATGGTTTATTGTGATCCACAGAGTCAAAGACTGGTGTAGTCAATAAAGCAGAATAGATGTTTTTCTGGAACTCACCTACTTTTTCAACGATCCAGCGGATGTTGGCAATTTGATCTCCGGTTCTTCTGCCTTTTCTGAAACCAGCTTGAACATCTGGAAGTTCATAGTTCACGTATCACTGAAGCCTGGCCTGGAGAATTTTGAGCATTGCTTTACTAGCCTGTGGGATGAGCGCATAGACACAGTGAAATGTTTGGTCTTCTGAAATCTGTCTTATGATTTCATGCCTTTGTGTACTTTTTTTCTGTAAAATTCCTTTGTCTTTCTCATCTTTTTCAAAGAAAATAAAATATGAGTCATCCTCCAAAAACCAATTTATGTGTAATGTCAACTATTATGCCTTTTATTCCTTGTTTGGTTATCAAACACCTGATGTAGGGACCATACATTTTCTACTCTCCATTGTGCTCAACTTTTCCCCTGACCAATAATTAGACACCTCATAGTACTAATGAATAAACATTTCAATGCTGGTATGGATTGACTAAGTGTTGAATTGTTATATGCATTTTAATTAGATTAGTGGATTAGTCATTTGGCCAGGGAAAATCTTCTTTACAGAAACATGCTTGTTCCTTAAAGAGAACAATCATCCATTATGCAGATCATTTAGCGCCATGTATTAAATGATTAGATCTTTATGGTTCTGTAGCATAATGCATTAATAACTTTATGTCTGTTCTAATAGGTCTATATTATTCATCAAATATTTGTTCAGCAAACATTCATTAAACATTGCTTAAACATTTAAGCAAGATGTAGAGAAACTTCCTCTGTAACTATTATTACCAATATATAAGTTATTTATTGCAGGAGACTGAGGAATTCTTATTGATTATCATCATTGTAGCACAAGGCATGTGATGTAATGCACGCTAAGTGCTAAATAAATAGAAGAAGCCACAGTAATTTCTGCCCTTTGTTAGAATTTCCTTTGAAGATTTTACATCTTCACTGGCATTTTTATTTCTTTCTTTGTGACTAATTAATTTTGACACTACATTTAAAGCTTGATTATATTTTTCATAATGTGTAGTTTAAACTATACTGAAGATTAATCTATAAGAAAAATGATAGGCATTTTTTTTTCTGTCAGCTCTACTCTCAAAATACATACTCAGTCATCCTTTTCACACTACTACTTCACGTCTCCATCATCTTCTCCCTAAACTACTACCAGTGTCTAACTCTTTCTGCTGGTCTGTGTTTGTTAATCACTAATTACTGCTTAACATGGAATGCCAAATCAAACTAGAAACAATCCCACGTTTTGAAGTACACTCTAACCTCTCTGTCATTTTAGGGCCTGAAAAAATGATGGCTGTATCAGCATAAGTCTGTGAAAGACAGACACTTGTAAGTGTAAATAATGTTAATCACAGCTAGTAGGATGTATTGAAAAAGATTAAAGGAAGAATAGAACACAAAGCGTGAAACCTGTGAGATAATCTCTTTCAACGCATAATTATGCTGGTGCAATAGTTCCTAATAAATTATGCATTTGGAGAAAATGAACACTTAAATAGAGGGTTGGTTGGTTTGGCAGTAGATACCCTTTAGCAGTAGGTACCCTCTACTATTTTTAATCTACATTGTATAAATAACATTTGAACACTGTTTTTATGGTTTGGCAAACCAATTCATTGTCTAAAAGAGCTTGGTTTTCTCAAACACAGTACATTTTAGGTCTATAGCCTTAGTGTTTGGTGAGGGAATTCTGTGCAATATAGTTAATATAATTAAGGTTAAATTCACATAGTATAAAATTAACTATTTTAAAGTCAAAAATTCAGTGGCATTTATGGACTCACAATATTCTACATCTATCAGTTCTATCTAATTCCATAACATGGTCATCATCCCAAAAGGAAACACAAACCCATTAAAGCAGTTACTCCCTACTTGCCCTTCTCCTCAGCCACTGGCAATCACTTAATTATGTGCAACTTCTGTGGATTTATTTATTTTGGATATTTCCAAAAACAGAATGACACAATAGGTGACATTTTGTGTCTTACTCTTTTCACTAGGCCTGAAGATTTCAGAGGTCTTCCATGTTGAACCGTATCTCTGTGCTTCATTTCTTTTTACCAGTGCATAATATTCTGTTGCATGTATACACAGCAATTTGTTTATCCATTCATACATTGATGGAAATTTGGACTGCTTTTCTGTTTTGGCTATTGTTGATACTGTATGTGTGTGTGTGTGTGTGTGTGTACTTTGCAATACTAAGCACCTCTTTTCATTCTTTTGAATAAATATCCAGAATTGTAACTGCTGGGTCATAATATTGTAATTATTTACTTTTTGAGGAACTGTTAAGCTGTTTTCCATAGTGACTGAACTTTTTACATTCCCACCAGCAATGTAGAAGGGTTTTGATGCCTCCATGTTTTCATCAACACGTTATTTTTCCCACCTGTTTTGTTAATTGTAGCCATCCTAGTGAGCATGAAATAGTATTTCATTGTAATTTTGTTTTGTTATTTCCCTGATGACTAATGATGTTGAGCATGTTTTCATGTGATTATCTGCCATTTGTGTATCTTCTTTGGAGAAATATCTATTCAAATCCTTTACCTATTTTTTAATTGAATTGTTTGTTTCTTTTGTTTTTGAGTTGTACCAAGTCCTTTATGTATTTGGAGAACCGACTCTTATCAGATATATGATTTATAAATATTTTCTCCCATTTTGTAGGATTTTTTCACTGTATTGATATTGTAGTTTCATACACAAAAAATTAACTTCGAGGAAGCCCAATATATATATTTTCCTTGTGCTGTTCATGCCTTTGTTATCGTATTTAAGATTCCATTGTCAAGCTCTAAATCATGATCTATCTCTATGTTGTTGTCTAAGAGTTTTATGGTTTCAGTACTTATATATAGATTTGTTGATCCATTTTGACTTTTTAAAATGTTTTTTTTAATACATTCTTTTGCATGTAGATCTGTTGCCCCAGCAATCATTTATTGAAGAGAATTTTCTTTCACTATTGAATGATCTTGGCATTCTTTTGAAAATCAGTTGGTCACAGACATATAGGTTCATCTATGGACTTTCAATTCTATTCACCAGTATACTTAGGCATTTTTAAATGCCCTAAATTTCCAAGAAAGTCTGTACTCAGTTTTCCCTTCCAGGCTTTTGGTTTTCCACTTTATGCTTCAAATACAATCTATTGCCTTAGGTGATGCAGATTGCTCCCTGACTTACACTGTTTTCAGGAATACCCACTGTTTTTTCGCCTTGAGTAAATTCTGGTTTTTAGGCAAAACAAAGACTAAAGCTATGTTATTCCTTCAGGAAGCCTTTAAGACCAGTTGGAATAGACAAACCCAATACTTTGTGAATAAGGGTAGTTTTGCTGCCTCAGACACAAGGACTAGATTATCACACTGGGGATATTGATCACCATTTTTAAGACCACTCTAAGTTGGGAAGAGATGGGGCAAGGACAAGTGAAAAGAGAACAAATCTTTATTAACAACTTTTAAAGTTCCCTTTTTCTTTCTTTCTTTTTTTTTTTTTTCTTCCTCCATTTGGGTGCTGTCAACTTTTGACTATTTTCCAGAGTCCTATCAAAGATGCTTCATTTTTTGACACTTCTTTAGAGAGATCATCTCTTCAAGCTGTCTTGGTCACCATTTTTACTGATTTTGTCCTGTGCAATAGATTTTCAATTATGTAAAATTCAATTAGCACTATTATTGATGTTTTATCAGGTGGGAGTCTTACATATTTTTAGTATATTACTGATAGGATTTGCTGCATTCCTAAATGCAGCCTAATGTATTGTGCCCTATAGCTTCCATCCTGCAGATAGCAGAATCCTCCTTTCCAGTTATTTCCGGAATTTCATGAAAGGATACTTATGTGGACTCATAAGTTAGTCTTTCAGCTATAAATACCAAGACAATTACCTATTCTTTCTCTGTTTTTCCAACTCACAAGTATCCTGTCTCTACTACACTGGAACACAAGGCACATATTATCTTAAGCAAAGGACTATTTCCTGTCATGAGGCCATAAAAAATAGGCTATTTAGGTATAATATGGCTCTAAACTCATAAAATATAAATTTCTAGTGATTTTCTAATTTAATATACAAGGGATGATATAGTCTTGGACTTTAAACTGAGGAGGAAAATGGAAAACAATAACTCAATTCTTTTTCTTCCTTTCATTGTACTGTGGATAAGTTTTCAGGTTTTCTATTTCTTAAATTAACTTGTGAATAAGTCTCAGAAGTAATAAATGCCTTACTTTTCTCTTCGAATGTCATTTTGGAATGAGATTATTCAAACCATTTACAGCATGAGAAGTGGATCCAAATCTGATTCTTATGAACTACTCTGGGAATTGGTTTTCAGTTATTTAACAAAACATTTTAAAATGCACCAGAAGCAAAGTCAATTTTTTATAGTCACACCATATGTTTAAAACTTTTTTTTAGTCCATATCAATAACAACAATAAAACAAATAGAATAACTGCAACTCTGATCTTGATTCCTTGGCGTTGACTCTCTGTACTCAACTAGCATATGTGGTGTGAATTGTTTCAATTCCACTGTAGGGACAAAACCACTTGCATTAAAATAAAAGCTTTTTATCTATCAGAAACAATATGCTTTTATACTTGGATATTTTAATGCTTTGTTAAATCAATGTAACCTCTCCTCAAAGTAGATGCTTATTGGGCCTTAATTAAAATGTCATACACAATATTAGACTGGAATATCTAAGACATAAATGTAAAATTTGTTTAAAGAACATTATAAGTGACAAGCTGTTATAAAACTAATTACTTGGGAGGATAAAATCTTAAATATTTCAAAGTATATATTCTAAACAGTGAAAAGGTTCATTTAAAAATACTCTAAGTATGAGAATTTTCACAAAGGCTGATCATCTTTCATTATACATAATGCTTAAGAAATGTCTAAATCTCAAGAGAATAACAAAATGGTTAAATTGTTAGTATATCAACAAAAGCATTTGTTTTTATAAAATATAAAATGAGAGGATGAGTGCTCATAAAATTATATTATCTTGAAAAGAATGTTAATATGAAGCTTAAGTGCTCTTTTGCAAGTAATTATAATGTATTTAAATATGGTTATAATAGAAAATTAAAAAGAAATACTAAAAAATAACCTATAATATGTGTGAAATCTTTGATAATTCCACTGTGTATTTTCCAATTTTCTACAATAAGCCTCAGTCATGTTGAAATTTGTAAAAAAAAAAAAAAAAAAAAAAAAGAAAGAAAGAAAGAAAAAGAAATTTTAATCTCTAAGTTTTGTCAAAGATGAAATGTAGATGTTTGCATCTCCATAGTGGTCACGTATGTGACAGTGAATGGGAGTGGTGATACATTGCTAGATTAAAGAAACCACTTCTTTACTCATAGGATTTTGGAACTGCTAAAGATTAATGGACTCTTTTACCTTGGAAATAATCACAAACAAGATATATATCTTTCTTCCTGGGATGAATTAGGCAATATCCACCACCCCCCCACCCCCCCCCCACCCTGCCCCCAATCCTTGGAGGCTATAGAATCAACCCAGCTACCTTATTTATTTATTTTATTTTTTATTTTTTTATTTTACTTTACAATACTATATTGGTTTTGCCATACATTGACATGAATCCACCATGGGTGTATACAAGCTCCCAATCCTGAAACCCCTCCCACCCCCCCACCCCATATCATCTCTCTGGATCATCCCCACGCACCAGCCCCAAGCATCCTGTATCCTGTATCGAACATAGACTGGCACTTCGTTTCTTACATGATAGTATACATGTTTCAATGCCATTCTCCCAAGTCATCCCACCCTCTCCCTCTCCCTCAGAGTCCAAAAGTCCTTTCTATACATCTGTGTCTCTTTTCCAGATACCTTATTTAGTTTGGCAATTTTTCATTATTGCTAAGAAGCTCAACAGCTTTAAAAGCCTTTTTCAATTTTCAGCATGAATCCTAGAAACAAACATCTTAAATACTCAAGCTATGTTTGTGGAAGGGGGAAAAAAGAAACTATCAAGAGTAGTTCACAATAGTGGGAAGACTCCCAGTGATGTAATATCTTTTTGTGCCTCATCTGTTTGTTTGTTTTCTCTGTCACTAGTACTGGGATTCTAACCTTAGGGAAAGCCCTGGACAGGGAAAGCACTGACCGCTACATTCTGATCATCACTGCTTCTGATGGCAGGCCAGATGGGGTGAGTACTCTCTTGGGGAAAGGGTTTTAAAAATAGTACTAAAGAAATTGAGAAAATCTTATAGTTCTACGCTCTGAAATGATTTGTTACAACCATTAATTCGTGAATTAATCTTTTTTTTCACTTGGAAAAGCTACTTAAAACTACTCAAAGTGTTTTTCTTCTTGAATGAGCTCTTTTAATTGATGAAACTATACTCTGAACTTGTTATGGAGCTGAAACGTTTGACTTGAGAGAATAATAGACACCTGGGATTAGCTTTCTTACCCAATTTATGAGGAAAATGAAGTCTAACTTAGTGTAAGACATATTTCATTGCATCCATCCGCCAGCTCAGCCTGGCAGGTCTGGCAGTTTTACCAGGTAGGAATCAAATTCCGTGGTGTCACTTTTTTGCGGGCAGGGGACTGTGTGTGGAAAGTAATTTGTGTATAAATATGGTGAAGCACTTAGGAAACCAAGTTGACTGTTTCCACAAGTTATTTGTAAGCAGCAGAATATTGACTAATCTTTGATGACGGAAGTGGTTTAAAAGGGTCCATAATTCTACAGAAGATAAATTTCATTTCCTTTGCATCTGAAAATCAATATTAAAAATAAAAAAATTGTTTACTTATGCAAGAGTATTTCAAAATCATTTGGTTGCATTCAATCCACCTATCCGCAACTACCACCATTCTGATTTTTAAGTAATACGATAATGCATTTGTTGGCAATGATTTTTTAGTATTTTTTCCCACCGTTTTGATGTTACAAACTGGTTTGCTTCTTTAGTCAAGTGTTTATGGGCTTCCTTGGTGGCTCACATGGTAAAGAATCTACCTGCAATGTGGGAAACCTGGGTTTGATCCCTGGGTTGGGAAGATCCCTTGGAGAAGGGAACAGTTACCTACTCCAGTAATTTGGCCTGGAGAATTCCATGGACAGAGGAGCCTGTCAGGGTACAGCCCATGGAGTTGCAAAGAGACACATCCAAGTGACTTTTACTTTCACTTATGGGTCCACTCAGCACTGTTCTCTGGAAATAATTTCAAATTCAGTGTAAATGTCTAGGCAATACTCACCCAACTCAAATAGCAGCATATTTCCAGTTTACTTGACATAAATTCTTTGATCAAAAAATAGACTGAGGGAGCATATAATAGTCTCCTCACAGTTATTTGTAGAGAATCACTGTGAAAAGTTTATCATGGTCAGAACATACAAATTGATACTAGGCAATTTAATCATCTTAATTAAAAATAACAAAAATAGATAATGATAATTATTTAAATTTGGTAATTGCAGTCTGCCCGTAATAAGCTATTTTTCAAACATTAGAAAACAGTTCTATGTGAAATGTAAAATACGCAAAATACTTTTAGTAAATAGTAAACCCAAGTGTAAGCACTTAGAGATTAGACAAGTGAGTAAAAATAAAGTCTAAGATTATTGTTTACTTATTCAATCCCCTTAATTAATACAGTGTGTCTGTGTAAGACATATGTAAAGAAGTCAGTGAGAGTCTTAAGAAGAAATGATTGAAAACTTGACTTAATAATGAAAGATTGATGGGTAAATTGGCTGGGAAATGACTGAGGGGGAAAATTCTATGGAAAGGGAGGAATTATTCAGCATAGATTAAGGGGTATAGTTAAAGTGAAGTAAACATAATAAGAAGGTTTTAGCTCAACCATTTATGAATCATAAATTAATGGAAATAATACCATTAACACTAAGATCTTCTACCACTGGCTTTAATGGGAAGATTTCCTAGACAAGAATAAAGATGGAAAAGAAATGATGCTTTTGAACTGTGGTGTTGGAGAAGACTCTTGAGAGTCCCTTGGACTGCAAGGAGATCCAACCAGCCCAACCTAAAGGAGATCAGTCCTGGATGTTCTTTGGAAGGACTGATGCTAAAGCTGAAACTTTGGCCACCTTATGCGAAGAGTTGACTCATTGGAAAAGACTCTGCTGCTGGGAGGGATTGGGGGCAGGAGGAGAAGGGGATGACAGAGGATGAGATGGCTGGATGGCATCATCAACTCGATGGACATGAGTTTGAGTGAACTCGGGGAGTTGGTGATGGACAGGAAGGCCTGGCATGCTGTGATTCATGGAGCTGCAAAGAGTCAGACACGACTGAGTAACTGAACTGAACTGATTAAGCTATCTGTCATCATATCAGTCTACTAATTATGACTTTGCCCACATCAAAAACTGAAAATAAGTTCTGGCTAACTTTAGTGGTTTAGTTCTTTCTAGAACATTTTTCTTATTCTTTCAGTTATTTGCTTGTAAATTTTAATTCTCCTTGGCCAGGATGTTGAGCATTTCTAATTCCCCCAATTTTTCTTTCTATAAGAATGAATATGTTTTAAAATTCTGATTTTTTTAAACAAATTTGTTTTATTTATAGAAGTTTGTATTAGTAGAGAAAGAAACGTTTAAATTTTGAACAAAAGCTTCTTCAGTTAGCTTCATCATTTATATAACTTTAGAGACTGACTTATACATGTGCACATATAGTGGGTGGTTGAAGAATAAAATAATTACAAAATATAATAGTCTTATTTTTGAGAGCACTTTTCTTATTTAAGCATTTAAATGCATGTCCTTTGTAGACTTATAGTACAATTAATATTTTAACTTTAATAATTATTGTTCTTAAGAAAGATACTTAATGAGCACAGAACCCTGGTAAATGGAATTTTCTTAAGTCAGAATCAACAGCAATGTATGTAAGATAAATGGCAAAGATATAATTTGAATATTGCAGAATAGAGTCAGATGGTAGCCCAGAAATTTGTATTTTTAATGATGATTCAAGTAATCTTCAAAGCACTTTCCAGAAATACATAAGCTGGAAGTTATTCTATATGTGTTGATTACATTTCTGCCAGATAAATGGCTATTTTTTATTTCATATACAGTCTCTAAGATATGGGTAAATAGATCTATGTGGTCCATAAACTGCAGCCCAAATCAGCACAGAAATGGTAGACTTGTTATTTAATATCTTAGCTCACCTAGTGGTCATTTCTCATCTATATCTCTCAGTTACAGACCACAGCCTTTCAAGACCCAGTATAATCTAAAATCATACCACTCCATAGTGTTAATAATCAGAAGTTTAAAGAATAAGATGGACATCAGTACAGTAGATTGACAGGGAAATACAGAGATTTTGGCACTTTATGCAAGAAGTTAGAAAGAAGATCAGCAAAATATAATGTGGCAACTCTTGGATTTCAGGTCCAGACTGTCCATTTTAATGTCTCATTCACTCTCAGGAAAATTGAGAGCAACTGCTACCATAAAGACACACCATTTTACTTTCTTTAACAGTAGCACAACTTTTAAACAAAGTATAATATTTGCTAAACTGTTTTTTGTTTTTTATTTGGCATTATTAATATTGTTTATTTTTATTTTTTATTTTTTATTTTTTTTCAAGCAATGTAGCTCTCAGAGAAAATTTGGGGAATATATTAATAAACTGATAAAAGTCAAAAGGAGAAAATAATTTGTATTTCACCTAATCATATAACATCTGAATTTATACATATCCATATATATCTACACACCAGTGTAAGTTGGTATGCATGCATCCTTTAAATTAAATGATTTCATGGAGAGTGAACAGATCATAATTGTGCAACTTAATGAATTTTAACATAGCAAAAACATTGTATAGTCACCATTCAGAGAGAGAAATAGAAATTAACACCCCAGGAGCCCAGCCTTACAGTCATACTATCCCTATTCTATCTTCTTCACAAAAATGATCCCTATCCTGACTTCTATCACATTGGAGAATTTGTGCCAATCATTGAAATCTATATACTTGGAATCATGTAGTATGTATTGTGTCTGACCTCATATACTCAATCTTATGTTCGTAAAATTTGTTGATGTGACTACTTATAATAGTAGTTTATACACTCTTACTATGACTTGTCATTTAATTTTAGCAAAAAACACAGTATATTATACAACGGTTGGTGGTGTTTAGTTTGCTTCCTGGCTTTTGGCTCTACAATACTGTTCTGCTTGTCTTTGATATTTTATTTTTTTTCTTATTGAAAGACATTTTTATTATTGGTGCTCCTGTTCTACCCAGGCACTGGATGAGATGATACTTCGTCAATCTTCCATCCATGTCCTTGCTTGCTGGCTTCTCATCCCCCCAGTCCCTTCTTCATTCCCCTAAGCCCTATCCTTGTCTCTGACATTTCTTTAAGGAAACTTTTTATTGGAGTTTTAAATATAGAAATATATTAAAAGCATACTGAATAACTGTATAAAGCTAGTATGCAAGTAAACTATTATTAATACCCAAGAATTCCTTCCTATGGATGGTAAATTTTTAATGACTGCTGGACATAATATATGAAAATTTATAGAGAGAATAAAATTATATTGTTCAAAAGAAGATTTACTATACATCTCTTAAAATGAGGACAGATCAGATAAATCCAACCAAAATTTGACTATTGGATTTTGATCTGAGTAAGGCCTGGTCTAGAACTTATGCAGTATTACTCACCAGTCATATCCGACTCTTTGTGATTCCATCACCAGGCTTCTCTGTCCATGCAGTTCTCTAGGCAAGAATACTGGAGTGGGTTGCCATTCATTTAAAGGGATCTTCCAGACCCAGGCATCGAACCTGGGTCTCCTGCATGTAGGCAGATTCTTTACCATCTGAGACACGAGGCTGATTGTTTATTCATAGAGGACAGAACTTCAGTTATCCCAACAGGAAGGATGGGGTATTTACCAGGAGCTTTCTTCCTTTGTTGATGCTCAGTCACTCAGTCATGCCCAGTTCTTTCTGGACCTAAAGATTGTAGCACACCAGGCTTCCCTGTTCTTCACCATCTCCCAGAGCCTGCTCAAATTCATTTCCATTGAGTCAGTGATGCCATCCAACCATCTCATCCTCTATTTACCCCTTCTCTTACTGCTATCAATTTTTTCAAGCATCAGGGTGCTTTCTAATGAATTGGCTCTTTGCATCAGGTGGCCAAAGTATTCAGCTTCAGCATAAGTCCTTCCAATGAATATTCATTTGATTTCCTTTAGAATTGACTGCTTGGATCTCCTTGCAGTCCAAGGGACTCTCAAGAGTAGTCTCCAGCAACAGAGGTCAAAACACCAATCCTTTAACACTCAGCCTTCTTTACAGTCCAAATTTCACATCCATACAAGACTGCTGGAAAACATAGCTTTGACTAGATAGACCTTTGTCAGCTAAACAATGTCTCTGGTTTTTAATATGCTGTCTAGGTTTGTCACAGCTTTACTTCCAAGGAGCAAGTGTCTTTTAATTTCATGGTTGCAGTCACCACCTGCAGTGCTTTTGGGGCTCCTCAAAATGAGGTCTGTCACTGTTTCCATTTTTTCTCCATCACTTTGGAGTGAAATAATGGGACCGAATGCCATAAACTTCACTTTTGAATACTGAGTTTTAAACCAGTTTTTTCACTCTCATCTCTTCATCAAGAGGCTCTTTGGTTCCTCTTCACTTTCTGCAATTAGTGATGTCATCTGCGTATCTGAATTTGTTGATATTTCTCCCAGCAATCTTGATTCCAGCTTGTGCTTCATCCAGTCCAGCTTTTCACATGATGTCCTATGCATATAAGTTAAATAAGCAAGGTAGTAATATACAGCCTTGACATACTCCTTTCCCAATTTTGAGCCAGTCCATTGTTCCATGACAGTTCTAACTGTTGCTTCTTGACCTGCATATAGGTTTCATGGGAGGTGGTCTGGTATTCCCATCTCTTCAAGACTTTTCCACAGTTTGTTGTGATCCACACAGTCACAGGCTTTAGCGTAGTCAATGAAGCAGAAGTAGATGTTCTGGAATTCTCCTGCTTTTTCTATGATCCAACAGATATTGGCAATTTGATCTCTGGTTCCTCTGCCTTTTCTAAATCCAGGTTGAACATCTGAAAGTTCTCAGTTTACAAACTGTTGAAGTCTATCTTGGAGAGTTTTGGGTATTTCTTTGTTAGGGTGTGAAATGAGTGCAATTGTGAGGTAGTTTGCACATTTTTTGGCATTGTCTTTCTTTGAAATTTGAATGAAAACTGACTTTTTCTAGCTTGTGGCCACTGCTGAGTTTTCCAAAACTGGCATATTGAATGCAGCACTTTAACAGCATTATCTTTTAGGATTTGACATTGCTCAGCTTGAATTCCATTACTTCCACTAACTTGGTTTGTAGGGATGCTTCCCAAGGCCCACTTGATATCGCATTCCAAGATATCTGGTTTTAGGTGAGTTATCACACCATAGTCATTATCTGGGTCTTAGTAAGTAGGAAATCCAATTTTTTGACATCCATAGTCCCATGACCACTGCAAAATTTCTTCAGATTCACTTCCTTTAAGTCATTTCTTTATGTTCAGCTCTCTAGTCTTTCACCCCACCTCACTTAAACAGATTAGGATAATTTTTTTATATATAAAAACAAATGTAAATAATTCTTCCATAATAGTTTCATCCTTCTTTTTCCTCCTACTTTTTATTTGCATGTTATTAAATATTTAACATGATAGCATAATGGGTTTTTCATTTTCCAGACTAGCATCCTTGCTTTCTCTAATTTTGGTCTCAGCCTTCTGTGATCTCCCCTACCATGTGACAGAGATGGGTGTAGCTCATAAACTATACTCAGGCTTTGATTAGAAAGAACAGTTTCCAATTTGCATCACGTATGAAGATGTTCCTTGATTATGCAAAAGTCATTGACCCAAATTATATTCTCAGGTTGCGTCAGGCCAGGGATTTCACCTTTTAACCAGGAAGCACATACCACTACTAAGGTTGCCCACTTACCATTTCCTTAGGCTGTATAACCATAAGGTTTATTATTATTATTTTTTTTTATTTAGCAGTGTATGATACTCAAACTTTTGGTTTAGATGTGTATATAGAAAATTACTAATGTAATATTTTCTTCCCTGAAAATACCCATTTGATATACCATGTTATCTTATAATGTACTAGTTATATTTTTGAACAGTGCTGTATGTACATGGTAAAAAACTGCAGAAATGTTACATTTCAGAGAAAAAGAGGTGCGTGTATATATAAACAAAAGCTTACCATCCAGAAAATGTGAACAAGATAAAGGTAAAAGCACTTTCTGAAAGGAAGCCTCCAGGAAATACTTGACATTTTCAAGAAGATGCTTGCCCTTTAATGTCATCATTTGTTTTCCCCACCTGACTTTTATTTATTTATTTATTTGTGAGGTGTTTGAAGATTGCGAGCTTCCTTTTTTCCTTGTCTTTTTTTGGAAAGCTAAGGAATAGGAATGGTAATGAAATGCTTTTCAGATAGACAAATGCCCAGATAACCAATTAACTGACATCAAAATAAAAATAACTCCTCTCACATTTAATCACTTTTTTTTTTTCTTTAAGACCTCAACTGCCACAGTAAATGTGGTGGTGACAGATGTCAATGACAACGCACCAGCCTTTGATCCCTATCTGCCCAGAAATCTGTCAGTGGTGGAAGAGGAAGCCAATGCCTTTGTGGGTCAAGTAAGGGTAAGTGGAGTGTGTGTATATATCTTAAATGTATTATTTATAAGTTAGTAAACTTTTTGCACTTTAATTTGAAAAGAGATTCAACTAATGCCATGTGTTAAATGAGGGACATCAGAATTATTTGAAAGCAATCAGCAAAATCACTTGGGTATAAGGCAAGATGGTAATAAAGTGCATTCATCTTTGATCACTATACTGGATAACTTTCAAGATTTTTTTTTATTAATCATATTGTGTGCATTTCCATTTAAGTTTTTAAGCTTATTGATTTATATTTTTTGACCATTGTGTAATTTAAACATTGATTTATTTGAGAGTATTATTTTCTTATTTAATATATATTTTTATTTCCTGACATTACAAGAATTTTTAGAGAAGTATGTAATTATCACAGGCTTCCCAGAAGGCACTAGTAGTACCATTAAGTATAAATTTGGAATTGTATACCCAAAACACAAACGTAAAGTCATTTGCTTGTGTAAACATATTTTTAGCATCTCTTGTGTACCTTATGGGTTTCCCTAGTAGCTCAGTGGTAAAGAACCCACCTGCCAATGCAGGAGATTCAGGTTTTATGCCTCCTCCTTGAAGATAATCTGGAGAAGGAAATGGCAACCCACTCAAGTATTCTTGTCTGGAAAATCTCATGGGCAGAGATGCCTGGCGGGCATAGTGTTGCAAAAGAGTCAGACACGACTTAATGACTTAGTGTACCTTATATTTCAGACCATTCCTGTCCAGTGTACTCAACACTTACTCCTAGACATGTTCTCTTAAGTTTTAACTGGAAATATTAGCCAGTTTTTGTTACACTTTTGATGAATAATCTTTTTTTTTTTCTTAAATCAGAGACAATGCTTTTTTCAGTTAGGGCATGCCTGGTCTTGAACATAGTGGTCTAGAAACCATAAGATGAAGGAAAATTTTGAAGGAACATACATGTATTTTGGAGTGTTGATCTCAGATAAGGCATCTATGTGGTCTCTGCACAAAGAAAGAATACACCTTCTTTCCCAAGTTCAGGTTTTAGGATCCTACCTCTTTCCTCTCAGACCCTGGAGTTATAAAAAAGAGATTTGCTGGTGTTTTGCAGTAAATATCTATAATTTAACTACTATTACAGTCAAACAAAAGCCCCATTTTTCAGTCCAATCTCCTCTTTAACTTTAAAAAAGGAGAGTGTCTTTAAATACTGTCATGGAGAACTTCTTATTTAGGCTTGGGCTCA
The DNA here is from genome assembly GCF_016772045.2 of Ovis aries. Taxonomy (NCBI): domain Eukaryota; kingdom Metazoa; phylum Chordata; class Mammalia; order Artiodactyla; family Bovidae; genus Ovis; species Ovis aries. Next base: position 5,034,120 of record NC_056075.1, read on the forward strand.
TCAGTTGTTTTTTTTTTTTTTTCCTGAGAGCACTGACAATACTTGCAAAGACCGTCAACACAATAGTCATTGTCATTATTAGTGTCACTATATTTCTCAAATCCTGGAAAAACTGATGAGAGGCATGTATCCCCTTACACCTTTCTACTTCACCGCAAGAGAGAGTCTTGTAATTTTTTTTGTTACAACATGCCAGGTGGTCTTTACGTCATGTGGCCAACAAGCCATTCAATTCCAGAATCCCACACAATACTTCTGGTATGAAAAGTTTTACTGTGGATTCTACAAGGAAAAGAAAAAAAGAAAAAAAAAAAAAAAACCTAGAGACAAAGTTTCAGGTATAAATAGTTTCTTTCTGAGACCTTAAAGTAATACTAGTAGGGAAGTGAGGAAGTGGAAGTGATGCAGAGAAGGAAGCCAATGAAGGAATTGCAGTTCAGTTCAGTTCAGTTCAGTCACTCAGTCATGTTTGACTCTCTGAGACCCCATGAACTGCAGCAAGCCGGGCCTCCCTGTCCATCACCAACTTCCAGAGTTCACCCAAACTCATGTCCATCGAGTCAGTGATGCCATCCAGCCATCTCATCCTCGGTCGTCCCTTTCTCCTACTGCCCTCAATCCCTCCCAGCATCAGAGGCTTTTCCAATGAGTCAACTCTTTGCATGAGGTGGCCAAAGTATTGGAGTTTCAGCTTTAGCATCAGTCCTTCCAATGAACATCCAGGAATAATCTCCTTTAGGATGGGCTGGTTGGATCTCCTTGAAGTCCAAGGGACGCTCAAGAGTCTTCTCCAACACCACAGTTCAAACGCATCCATTCTTCTGCACTCAGCTTTCTTCACAGTCTAACTCTCACATCCATACATGACCACTGGAAAAACCATAGCCTTGACTAGACAGTTAACCAGCTACAATTAAGAGAACTAGAACTTAATCTACAGGGAAAATCCTGGGAAATGACACAAAACACATTCCCCAGAATTACTGATCCTGAGAGTGATGAGACTGGTAATTTCACACATTAAAACCTGAGAGTTCTTGGTCAGCGATGCTGTGGATGACGGCATATTTTCTGCACTTCCTGTTTCAAGCAGCCAGTTCTCTGCAAATCTGATATAAGGCCGTTCAGTGAGACTGCAGTTACTAGCAGAGGGTAGTTGACCAGAGTGAATACTTACTCTGAGGAACATGCATGGGCCATTGACAGCTTTGGTTACACCAATCAAACAAAGTGACTCAATCAATGAGGGACATGTGCTGAAAACAGAGAAAGAAGGTCATGTTGAAGTTGACTCATGAAGGATGAATACTGGTGAGAAAAAAATTGGAGGGGATAGGGGTTTCCTTTCAAAAGAAAGGTAACAGAATGAATAATGTCATAATTATATTAAGTAAATTATGCATATCATAAATGTTTCTCTATGGCATATTGCAGATGGTGCTGAGGGTACCTCTAGAGAGTCTGAGATGGGGTACCACTAGATTATTATTTTATAATGATTACTCCTGAGTAGATTGTAATAGGAGATTATAAATCCAGGAAGCTGAATTGGAAGGCAAATATAATAATCCAGACATTGAAGCTTGAACTAATATAATAGTATAATCATAATGAAAATTAAAATACAGTTGTCACTCTAGGATGCCACTTTGAAGACAACAGAAAAGATTTTTGATAATATCTAGCAAGTATTCAGATAAAATAAACAGATATTGGAAATTTAGGAAAATTATTTTTCCATTTCTTTTAATTTAATTAGCATTGGAGAATTAAGTAAAGTGTGTAGGGAATAACACATATGAGCCCACAGCTCATAACACATACATAGACATTAGCATGCTAATTGATTTTTAATTTAATTTTTTTCTTTCTTCTAACTTTTCTTGCCACTTTTCCTAGGGATTCTTTATCTTAAAAGAATTATAGCATTAATTTTTCTTTATTATTTTTTAGTTCCTAAATTTGATATGAAATGATCTCTATAACTTTTCAGCATTAAAAATTGAAATATAGACTTCAGCACTCAATAGACTTAGATAAAGCAATAATTGTCCTGATTTTTAGGCAATAGCATGTTTTCATAAAGATTAAAATGAGTTTGAAAGTACAAAGGAAAAGGAAAACAACGAAGGAAAGTGCATCCAACTGATTCAGCACAGTTCCAGAGAAGTTGTAATGTTCAAAAAATGGAATTTTGATGCCTTGTAATGGTCTCCTTATGATTATACAGTGGAGGTGAGAAATAGATTTAAGGGCCTAGATCTGATAGATGGAGTGCCTGATGAACTATGGAATGCGGTTCGTGACATTGTGCAGGAGACAGGGATCAAGACCATCCCCATGGAAAAGAAATGCAAAAAAGCAAAATGGCTGTCTGGGGAGGCCTTACAAATAGCTGTGAAAAGAAGAGAGGTGAAAACCAAAGGAGAAAAGGAAAGATATAAGCATCTGAATGCAGAGTTCCAAAGAATAGCAAGAAGAGATTTTAAAAAAGCTTTCTTCAGTGATCAATGCAAAGAAATGGAAAAGAACAGAATGGGAAAGACTAGAGATCTCTTCAAGAAAATAAGAGATACCAAGGGAACATTTCATGCAAAGATGGGCTCCATAAAGGACAGAAATGGTCACTGTTTGCATTGTCTCCCCATCTATTTGACATGAAATGATGGGACCGATTGCCATGGTCTTTGTTTTTTAAGTGTTGAGTTTTAAGCCAGCTTTTTCACTCTCCTTTTTCACTTTCCTTAAGAGGCTCTTTAGTGCCTCTTCACTTTCTGTCCTAAAAGTGGTGTTATCTGCATATCTGAGGTTATTGATGTTTCTTCTGGCAATCTTGTTTCCAGCTTATGCTTCAACCAGCCCAGCATTTTGCATGATGTACTCTGCATATAATTTAAATAAGCAGGGTAACAATATACAGCCTTGTAATACTCCTTTCACAATTTTGAACCTGTCTATTGTTACATGTCGGGTTCTAACTGTTGCTTCTTGACTTGCATACAGGTTTCACAGGACGCAGGTAAAGGGGTCTGGTATTCCTATCTCTTTAAGAATTTTCCTCAGTTTGTTGTGATTCATAGAATAAAACATTTTAGCCTAGTCAAGGAAGCAGAAGTAGATGTTTTTCTGGAATCCTCTTGCTTTTTCTATGATCCAACAGATGCTGGAAATTTGATCTCTGATTCCTCTGCCTTTTCTAAATCCAGCTTGAACATCTAGAATTTCTCAGTTCATATATGTTGAAGCCTGGCTGGGAAAATTTTGAGTATTATTTTGCTAACATGTGAGTTGAGTTCAGTTCTTCTATAGTTTGAACATTCTTTGGCACTGCCCTGTTTTGGGATTGGAATGAAAACTGAGCTTTTCCAGTCTTGTGGTCACTGCCGAGTTTTCCAAATTTCCTGGCATATTGCATGCAGCACTTTCACAGCATCATCTTTTTGGATTTGAAATAACTCAGCTGAAATTCCATCACCTCCATTAGCTTTGTTGGTAGTGATGCTTCCAAAGGCCCACTTAATTTCATACTTTCAGATGTCTGGCTCTAAGTGAGTCCCACCATCGTGGTTGATGGTGTTGGTTTACTCTCTAATTCACGTCTGACTCTTGCAACCCCATGGACGTTAGCCTGCCAGGCTCCTCAGTCCATGAGATTCTCCAGGCAAGAATAATGTTGTGGGTTTCCATTTCCTTCTCCAGCGGATTGTCCTGACCCAGGAATAGAACCTGGTGTCCTCTGTTGCAGGCAGAATATTTACCAAGTGAGTTGCAAGAGAAGCCCCCATGTGGTTATCTGGGTCATTAACATCTTTTCGGTGTAGTTCTGTGTATTCTTGCCACCTCTTCTTGATACCTTCCATTTCTGGTAAGGTCCATACTGTTTCTGTCCTTTATTGTGCCCATCTTTGCATGAAGTATTCCCCTGGTATCTAATTGTCTTGAAGAGATCTCTAGTCTTTCTTATCTCTAGTTTTTCATAGAATGGGAAAATTTCTTTGCATTGTTCATTTAGGAAACCTTTCTTATCTTTCCTTGCTATTCTTTGGAGTTTTGCATTCAGATGGGTATATCTTTTCTTTTCTCCTTTGCCTTTTGCTTCTCTCCTTTTCTCAGCTACTTGTAAGATTTTTTCACAACCATTTTGCCTTTTTTTCATTTCTATTTCTTGGAGATCGCCCACCGCTTCCTATACAATATCATGAACCTACATCCATAGTTCTTCAGGCACTCTTTCAGATCTAATCCCTCCTGTATAAATTTTAATTTTAACTGCTATTCAAAATTATTAAGACACACTTACGTCAAGGCTGTATATAGCCACCCTGCTTATTTAACTTATATGCAGAGTACATTGTGAAAAATGCTGGACTGGAAGAAACACAAGCTGGAATCAAGATTGCCAGGAAAAATATCAATAACCTCATATATGCAGATGACACCACCCTTATGGCAGAAAGTGAAGAGGAACTAAAAGCCTCTTAATGAAAGTGAAAGAGGAGAGTGAAAAAGTTGGCTTAAAGTTCAACATTCAGAAAATGAGGATCATGGGATCCGGTCCCATCACTTCATGAGAAATGGATGGGCAAACAGTGGAAACAGTATCAGACTTTATTTTTCTGGGCTCCAAAATCACTGCAGATGGTGAGTGCAGCCATAAAATTAAAAGACGCTTACTCCTTGGAAGAAAAGTTATGACCAACCTAGATAGCATATTAAAAAGCAGAGACATTACTTTGCCAACTAAGTTCCATCTAGTCAAGGCTATGGTTTTACCAATAGTCATGTATGGATGTGAGAGTTGGACTGTGAAGAAGGCTGAGTGCCAAAGAATTGATGCGTTTGAACTGTGGTGTTGGAGAAGACTCTTGAGAGTCCCTTGGACTGCAAGGAGATCCAACGAGTCCATTCTAAAGGAGATACAACCAGTCCATTCTGAAGGAGATCAGCCCTGGGGTTTCTTTGGAAGGAATGATGCTAAAGCTGAAGCTCCAGTACTTTGGCCACCTCATGCGAAGAGCTGACTCATTGGAAAAGACTCTGATGCTGGGAGGGATTGGGGGCAGGAAGAGAAGGGGACAACCGAGGATGAGATGGCTGGATGGCATCACTGACTCAATGGATGCAAGTCTGAGTGAACTCTGGGAGATGGTGATGGACAGGGAGGCCTGGTATGCTGCAATTCATGGTGTCACAAAGAGTCGGACATGACTGAGCGACGGAACTGAACTGAACTGAACTGAAGACCCAAAATATGTATGCTTTGTTATGTTCAATTTGAGCTACCAACTTTGAGTTTTTGTTCTAATATTTTGTGAGTTGCTCAGTTGAATTCTATTATTTTTGACTCCATGAATTGTAGCTAGCCAGGCTCCCCTTTCCATGGAATTCTTTTATTTTTATTTTTATTTTATTTTATTTTTTATTTTAGTTTTTATTTTTTAAATTTTAAAATCTTTAATTCTTACTTGCATTCCCAAACATGAACCCCCTCCCACCTCCCTCCCCATAACATCTTTCTGGGTCATCCCCATGCACCAGCCCCAAGCATGCTGCATCCTGCGTCAGACATAGACTGGCGATTCAATTCACATGATAGTATACATGTTAGAATGTCATTCTCCCAAATCATCCCACCTCTCCCTCTCCCTCTGAGTCCAAAAGTCCGTTATACACATCTGTGTCTCTTTCCTGTCTTGCATACAGGATCGTCATTGCCATCTTCCTAAATTCCATATATATGTGTTAGTATACTGTATTGGTGTTTTTCTTTCTGGCTTACTTCACTCTGTATAATCGGCTCCAGTTTACAGGCAAGCTTACTAGATTGGTTAGTCATTCCCTTCTCCAGGGGATCTTCCTGACCCAAGGATCTAACCCTGCAGTGTAGACAGATTCTTTACCATCTGTGCCATCAGAGAAGCCCTAATGTTTTAGTATGTATGAATAATTCAATGAAAGAACTTTTAATTTATTAAGGTAGTATTATAATGTCAAACAATTGGTAATACTTCTGAAGCAATATTTATGGTTTACACAGAGCAGAAGTTTCATCAGAGTATTAAAAATAAACTTAAAAATTGAAGTATAGTTGATTTACAATGTTGTGCTAGTTTCAACTGTGTAGCCAAGTGATTCAGTTACACATATATACACATTTTTTTCCAGATTATGTTTGTAATGGACAGAATGTGTTCTCAGCCATTAGTCCATGACTATCAGCATGTGATGCTTAGCATGGAAGCTTTAGTGCAAATTAAAGGTCCTGCTCAGCTCTGTCAGCCTGGCAGTGTTCCTGGGGCAGAGAGAGTGGTGAAAGGCAAGTCATAGCTTTCTCCCTGGGGTCCTCTGGCCACGGGGCTGTCAGGTGAGCTGGGAGTATGAGACCAGACTGAGGGCTGTGTCCTGCAGAACTCCAGAGCCCTAGCCATGGCCATCCACTGGCCAGATTCTGGCCTTGAAGCAGCAGTGGACCTCTCTCCCATCCCCACCTCTGTGACCTAATGTTGACAATGGTCTCCATGGGTCACAGTCCATGGAGGCCTCAGCAACTGGAGATTCTGGACACTTCCACTAAGGTAGCAGCTTCAACCGATGTCAGTCCATTCAAGTTTCAAAATTGGTACAGCTTAGATCAGTTGTCTGTCTCTACGAGGTGGTCAGAGGTCAGGGTTCCTTATTGGTTATCTAATTTATATATAGTAATATGTGCATGTTAATCCCATACTCCTAATTTATCCTCTTACCTTTCCTCTTTGGAAACAAAATTTTTATTTCTTTTTGGTAAATAAGTGCATTTGTATCATTTGTTCCCCCCCCCACCACATATAAGTGATACCATATTTGTCTTTCTGTGTCTGCCTTACTTCACTTAGTGTGATGAACTCTAGATCCTTCCATGTTGCTTCAAATGTATTATTTCACTATTTTATATGACTAGTAATAGTCTGGCGTCTGGCTAAGATTATTATTTTTTTAATGTAGAACTTACTATACACAGATGGAGTTCCCCATGCTTAAATTTGAGAATTTTTCCATATTCTTGAATGCATATGGTAGCAGTAAAGATGTGGCACAATGTATATAGACTAAAGTAAAAGTGTTAGTCACTCAATCATGTTTGATTATTTGTGGCCACATGGACTGTAGCCTACCAGGCTCCTCTGCCCATGGAATTCTCCAGACAAGAATACTGGAGTGGGTAGCCATTCCCTTCTCAAGGAGAATCTTCTCAACCCAGGGGTCAAACCTGGGTCTCCTACATTGCAGGCAGATTCTTTACTATCTAAGCTGCACAGTAAGATTAGACTATGTGTCTCTATGTTAAATGTCAAACGTGCCATACAGATTATATATTCAAAGAAATGAAAAACACCACAAAGCACTTAGGGGATTCTGTCAGGATTCATGCGAATCATCTGCATTCATGTATCATCTGCAGTAATTTAACAAATTAGTAAGATTCTAAAAAGGAAATGAAGATACCATGTAGATGTGATATAAGACAGAATTGAGCTGAGGAGGCAATTTGAGAATAAGTCAATCATCTGTCAATAACAGAAGATTTACTTTGAGGAATTTTAGAAAATCGGTTAGCACATGTTGAGACCAGGTGAGGAAAATCAGGGAATCCTAATTAAACAGCCACTGATAAAAAGACTTTACTTGTCAGTGCAATGTTTTGCTTACTACCCTTTGCAATATTTCAGTGGAGATAGAATCTAAATCTGTAGGTATGATCTGAATCTGGACCACAAGCATGCCAGCAAGTCATCTTCAGAGTAAGGAAGAGGCCTCACACCAGCTCCTTAAGAATTCTCAGTTGATCCCAAATCCTTGGCTGGACAGATAGCCAGCAGAAGATAAGAGAGAGAGAGAGATTATGAAACAGAGAATATTAAAAATATGTTTGTATGTATTTTGGAGAAAGATATGGCAATCCACTCCAATGTTCTTGCCTGGGAAATCCCATGGCCAGAGGAGCCTAACAGGCCTCAGTCCATAGGGTTTCAAAGAGGCAAACAGCTTAGCGACTGAACCCACATGTATGTATGTATGTTTTTACTTACTGTTAAATAGTGTAAATGTGTATGTTCTTAGTCTCTCAGCCATGTCCGACTCTTTGTGACCCTATGGACTGTAGCCCACCAGTCTCCTCTGTCCATGGGGATTCTCCAGGCAAGACTACTGGAGTGGGTTGCCATGCCCTCCTCCAGGGAATCTTCCCAACACAGGGATCAAACACGGGTCTCCCACATTGCAGGTGGATTCTTTACCCTCTGAGCCACCAGGGAAGCCCAAATAGGGTAAATACTTGAGAGTAAAGCTGGATCTGTGGTTGGGATTATGTCATTTTAAACAAGTTTGGTAAACTGCTTGGGGGGTATTGACCAAATCCTATTTTTTTCTTATAATGGAAGTATCTAACATGTAAGAATGAGGCAGATGAGCTTGATCCCATTACAAACCCTGAGTCTTAGGAAGTAGGGGATCATGATACTTATACCTTCTAACAAACTTTAGCTTATCAAGGGGAAATCAGAGGGTATTTTCACTTAGAAATACTTGACTGCTGTTGGTACTTCAATACATCACTCTGTGTGCATATTTTGGGTCATTGGAGACTGAGGGGATGGCACCTGAAAGAAATTTTGGAGCGCATATTAAAGATGGCTGGCCTCCATGATAGCATCTCACTGAGTTCTTAGGGGCTAGAATTATTTTTCAGTTCTTCATGTCCATTTTCACAGTAGCCCTGGGCATGCATGCTTGCACAGAGGCAGCAAAAAAGGCTTACTTGGAAACAACATTGCCTGTTGAGGTTAAAAACTTCTCAGCATTGTATACAATACAGAGTGTGCCTCTTCCCAGAGAATTTCCAATTAATGCCTTGTAGAAATTCTTATGCTGAACTGACTTCTTTTAGCTCTAAGTAACAGAAACAGAGGTCTGAGTCAACAAAATGTTCTTCCAGTTCTAAAATAAAACAGGCTGAATTTATTTAACCTGAAACGTAAATGTATTACTATTGTGAGATTTGCATTCTAAATCTCAGCTGGGATGAAGTGAGATGATTCAGTTTTAAACCCTTAAAGCAGTTTTAAAATCATTGTAAACTGCAGTGTTTAGAAGGGTGGCAATAGTG